>NC_057407.1:16644343-16771346 GCF_019320065.1 Cervus canadensis | reverse complement strand
GAGGGAGGTGGGAGGGGGATCGGGATGGGGAATACATGTAACTCCATGGCTGATTCATGTCAATGTATGACAAAACCCACTGCAATGTTGTGA
This sequence comes from Cervus canadensis, assembly GCF_019320065.1. Lineage (NCBI taxonomy): Eukaryota > Metazoa > Chordata > Mammalia > Artiodactyla > Cervidae > Cervus > Cervus canadensis. The sequence goes on along the minus strand of NC_057407.1, from coordinate 16,771,253 downwards.
AGTAATTAGCCTCCAACTAATAAAAATAAAGGAAAAAAAAAGAATTAAGAAATTTTAAAAAAAGTGGGACTGACATTAAAAAGTTAGAACTATTATCAAATTAATAATAGGGGGGTTCCTGGTCATCCAGTGGCTAGGGCTCCATGCTCCCAATTCAGGGGACCCTGGTTTGATCCCTGGCCAAGGAGCTAGATCCCACATGGCATAACTAAGAGTCCTTAAGCTCCAACTAAGAAGTTTGCATGCCCCAGTGAAGATCCCTCGAGCCACAATGAGGACACAGCACAGCCAAAATAAATAAATTTTAAAAAAGGAAATTACTAAAAGAATAATAATCATAAGCACTGTGCTCAGTACTTTCCATTTATTAAATCATTTAATACTGACAAAAATCCCAGGTGCTCCTATTTCCCCCATTTCATAGCTGAGAAAAATGAGTCTCAGAGAAGTTAAGTAACTTTCCCAGGAGGAAGTTGCAGATTCAGGATTTTATATGATACTGAATATAGTTCAAATTTTGAAAAAGTCCTAATTTAAGCTAGCTTTTCCTAAATTGGGAAGTGAGATGGTATAGTAGTGAAAAGCATGCACTTCAGTCAGATAAGCCAGCATTCTAATCCAGATTTTGACTTTCATGATCTTGTGACATTGGCCATGCCTCTTAATCTCTATATGCTTAAATTTCTTCATCTCTGAAATGAGGATATAATACTTGTGGTAATGTAGGTAAAGTGTTTAATAACTCTTGACATAAGAAATGCTCGATATATGGTAGGTTTTATTATTTTCCCAGAATCTGTTAAACAGTTAAAATATCTATTTAAAATAAGAATTATTATGGTCGCTTTGGCGATACAGAAAATTTTTTCTGTGTAATTTATTATTCTTTTCCTTTCATATCAGTCAATGTTTTATTTTTGTACAATGTTTTACTTTTACTTTGCTGATTTTTTTTGTTACTGTACAAAGCATTCAGACGTCTCATTTGATCATTTGCTTTGTAGCAAAATAATTAACATGATTTCACTGTTTTCTTTTAAAGCTCATTGAGAATGCTAAACATAGAAAAGAAAATGAACTAATAGCAAAGAGAGAGAAACTGATTTTGGAAATAGAAAAGGAATCACGGCGCATGGAAGAGTTTGCAGAATTTGCAGAATTGGACCGCATGCAACAGGTCTGATAAATATAGACAGTAGCTGTGGCAAGCTGGTAGATAAGTATAGGACATGTTTGTATAGGGTTTCCCAGGTGGCACCAGTGGTAAAGAACCTGTCTGGCCAATGTAGGAGACATAAGAGATCCTCTTATGTTTGATCCCAGGGTTGGGAAGATCCTCTGGAGGAGGGCATGACAACCCACTCCAGTCTACTTGTCTGGAGAATCTTATGGACAGAGCAGCCTGGCAGGGTACAGTCCACAGAGTCGCTAAGAATCCAACATGATTGAGGCAACTTAGCACGCTAGCAGGCATGTTTGTATAATATAGAAAAGCATGTGCTTACTTAGGCAAAAAGAGGCCTGACTTGTAGGCCTGGAACTGCTGCTAATTATATAATCTTTTTTGTGGGTTAGTTTTCTTTTTGTTAAGTAGACATAGCCATTTTTTGCTTTCTGTCATAGTATTGCTCTGAAGTTGATATATAAAGTGCTATATATATATATATATATGCAAGGACATAGCCTATGAAGTATTGTTTAATCTTATTTTTATAACATTTCTTGGGTATTTCTTGAAATAAAAAATGCTTTGCTTTCAGTATGTGACAGATGTAAGACAACTACAAAAACGTATTCAGGAATCTGAAGAAGCAGTTCAGTTTATTAATAAAGAAGAGGAACTTTTCAAATGGGAACTGACAAAATATCCCGAACTGGATAAATTAAAAGTTAACATTGAGCCCTATCAGAAGTTTTTTAATTTAGTTTTGAAGTGGCAACGAACAGAAAAACGGTAATTTCTGGTAATGTAATAAACAGTTCAGCAAAGATATAAAAAGATTTATAAAACATATGTTGATTTTTATTGCTGTTGTTGTTGGCTAAGTGTTTAAAAGCAGGACTTACTGGTCCATTTGATGGAAAAACCAAATATCATATAGGAGAAGCGTCAAATGTTGCTAGGGTACCAGCTAACCTTATTAATATAATATCTAATTAAGTCTCATTTGGGTTTTCCAGATTTTATTCCATTTTTAATGCAGTTAGTTGATTTGACTCATGCTTAACATAAAAAATTAGAAGTATGGAGTCAAATCAGCATTTTATTTGGGTACCATTAGTTGTCCACTGACAATCTGATTCATATTTTAGCACATGCAGCATAGCTCAAGTGGTGGATTTAGTATTATCTCTGTCATCAATCAGCTCTGTGTGACTGAGAAAAGCGGTTGACTGCTCTTGTTTCAATTACAAAATGAAGGTCCTAGCCTAAGGCCTCTTAACACGCCAAAAGTCTCTGAGTTTAATATTACTTTTTCTTTCAGGTGGATGGATGGAGGGTTTTTGGACCTTAATGGGGAAGCCATGGAAACTGATGTAGAGGAATTTTCCCGGGAAATTTTTAAGACTCTGAAATTTTTCCAAACAAAGCAAAAGAAGGAATTACAGGAAAAAAGAAAAGCAGCAAAAAGACGATCTCTGGAAGAAGAGAAACTTGAAGAAGAACCAAAAGAGAATCCGACCATTACTATGTGCACTACGGTAATGGAGCAGATAAAAGTTTTTAAGGTAGGAACACGTTTAATGGCATTTTAGAAAGCCCTGCTGGAGCTGTTTGCAGCAAGTGCTAATGAAGAGAAATGGAAACATTGGAAAGCAAAACCAAAGCTAAATCCAGAAAACTTAATCTGTTTCTTAATACATGCCTCATTCTGTCCTGAGGAAGTCATCATAATCAGTCCCTTCACAGAACATGCCAGAACATGCTTGACAAATAGAAAAGACTATAATGACCAGGTACACTGATATGAAGAGGATAAAAAAATTACTGAGTAAACAAGTTAGCCTATGCTATGAGCAGCAGCACAGAGTACCGGTTACCTGAGAAGGCTTTGAGGTCACACTGCCTAGGTTTATATCACAATTCTGTGCTTCGTAATGGCAATATGCCACTTGTGTAAGATATTTACCCGCTCATGTCTCAGTCACCTCACTCATAAAGAGAGGATAATAACAGTTTTTGTGGCAGTAAATAATGCATCCAGCTTCCCAAGGCAGAGTGGCAGTGGTTCTAGTCTAGTGGTAATGCCAACGTTTCCACCGTCAGTATGCTCAGAGTGCAAACTGTCATGGGATCTTCAGCATAGCTGCCTGAAAAAAACTTTAAACTACTTAAAATTATTTTTAATAATTAATAAATATACATGGCTTAAAAATATAAAAAAGATACACCTGAACAATCTCCTTGCTATGTTATTACTTTCTTTTGTATACTTAAGAGTTTTTTTTTTAACACATATAACGATATGAATATATTTTCTAAACCTCCTGTCTTTTTACATAAAATTGACATACTGTATGTATTATATCCCCCATTGTTTTGGTTAATTTATCCTAGAGATCTTCTCTTGTTGTATATAGAGTTTTTTCATTATTTTTTACACCTATAAATATTATATATTGGTGTAAAAATTTCTAAGTATGAAGTGAGAACTGCAAGGTAAATTGCCAAAGAGTAAATTTCAGGTTCAAGTCTATAGTTGAATTACCTTCTGTATGGGTTTTACCAACATATATTTGCACCAACCTTGATAATAGAGTGTCATCATACTTGGGTTTTTGGTAACCTACTAGAAGAATTTCATTTTTCTTATTACATAAAGTGTTAAGCATAAGTTAATATATTTAAGAATATTTTTTATTTCTTTGCTTGTGAACTATTTGGTCTTATCATTGTCTATTTTTTTATTTAATAGTTGGTCTTTTTCTTACTGATTTCCAGGACATAATCAGTCTGGAAACAGGACTAGGAAGACTAGGCTTTGTATGTTAATATTTTTTGAGAATTTTTGAGATTATATTCAGGAGAGATGTTGGTCTTAATTTTCTTGTAATATCTTTGTCAAGTTTTGTTATAAGGATTATGTTGACCTTATGAAACAAACGGGAAATTCTATCTATTTTCCAAAAGAGATTCAAATAAAATTGTTATTATTTCTTTTAAAAATATTTTGGAGAAGCATATGCCAGTGATACCATTAACTTGGAACTTTATGGGAAGGATTTTGAAAGTGGTTTTATTTTTTCAAAATAGATATGGGAATATTCAGGTTTTGTGTTAATTTTATGTCAGTTTTAGTAAATTGTAATTTTCAAGGAAATCTTCCATTTTTGAAAGCTATTAAATTTATTGCCATTAAGTTACTCATAGCATTTATTTGTCATCTTTTAATGTTTGTGGAATCTTTAGGAGTAATTCCTTTTTTTTTCATTCCAAATATTAGTAATTTTTATTTTCTCTTTTTTTTCTTCAGTTAGATTTTAGTTATAGTTTATTGTCAGCATTTAAGCCTTTGGTCATGTTTTAAATTTATCCAGATGATATTCCTCTTTTCCTTTCTTATCAGCAGCATCCATTATTCCTGTCTTCATAGCAGTGCACCACCATAATCTCTGAAAGTCATCTTGAGATGGAAGATAAATTGTCCCATACCACTAGTAGTATCAATAATTTTTTTCCCTGCTATTTTCTTTCTTTATTTTTGGCTGGGGCATGTGTGATCTTAGTTATTCAACCAGGAATCAAACTTGCGCTCCCTGTTGTCACTAGAACTTCTAATACTATATTGAATAAAAATGGTTAGAGTGAGCAGCTTTGTCTTATTCCTGAACTTAGAGGAAATGTTTTCAGCTCTTCACCACTGAGTTTGATGATAGCTGTGGGCTTGTCATGTATGGCCTTTAATATATTGAGATATGATCCCTCTATACTCACTTTGTTGAGAGGTTTTTTTTATTATTATAAATGGATATTGAATTTTGTCAAAAGTTTTTTCTGTATCTATTGAGATGGTCGTATGATTTTTATTCTTGAATGTGGTTAAAATTGATTACTTTGCAGATATTGAATCATCCATGTATCTCTGGGATAAATCCCACTTGATCATGATGTATGATTCTTTTAATTAATTGTTGAATTTGTTAATATTTTGTTGAGGATTTTTGCATCTATGTTCATCAGTGATGTTTGCCTGTAATTTTTTTGTGTGTGTGTGTTGTCTTTGGTTTTGGTATCCATGTGGTAGCTGGTCTTGTAGAATGAATTTGGAAGCATTCCTTTCTCTGCAATTTTTTGAAATAGTTTCAGGAAAAGTGTTAACCCTTCTTTAATTGTTTGGCAGAATTCACCTGTGAAGCCATCTTGCGTGGGCTTTTCTTTGTTAGGCATTTTTTTAATTACTAATGCAATTTCATTACTGATAGTCTATTCATATTTTCTATTTCTTCCTTATTCAGTCTTGGAAGATTTTATGTTTCTAGGAATTTATTAACTTTTTCTAGGTTTTCTATTTTATGGTGTATAATTATTTGCAGTAGTTTCTTATGATCCTTTGTATTTCTGTGGTATCAGTTGTAACCTCTCTTTCATTTCTGATTTTATTTATTTGGGCTCTTTTTTTTTTTCTTAATGAGTTTGGTAAAAGGTTTATCAATTTTATCTTTTAAAAGAACTAGCTCTTAGCTTCATTGATCTTTTTCTTTTTTCTTTTTAGTTTCTATTTTATTTATTTCCACTCTGGTCTTCATTATTTCCTTCCCTCTACTGTCGTTGGGTTTTGTTTGTTCTTCTTTTCCTAGTTCCTTCAGGTTAAGGTTAGACTGAGAATTTTCTTATTTCCTGAGGTGGACTGGTTTGCTGTAAAATTTCCTCTTAGAACTGCTTTTATTGTGTCCATAGATTTTGGAATATTATGTTTTCATTTTCATTTGTCTCATGGTATTTTAAAATTTCCTGTTTGAGGTTTTCAGTGATGCATTGACTCTCTCTTTTTGTGGTAACTGTTACATGGTTTTAGTTTGTAGTTACCAGGAGGTTCATTTACAACAACCTATTATAGATGTCTATTTTAAGTGGATGATTTCTTAAGTTTGAATACCTTACATTTTTACTAACCTCCCCAAATGTTCTATCATTTTTACATCTGTTAATTTTTGCCTTAACTGCTATTGCAGATAGAGATGATTTTTACTGCTTTTGTCTTTTAACTTTCCTCCTAGCTTTATGAGTGGTTAATTAACTACTTTTCCCCCAGGTTTGCCTTTACCAGTGAGATTTTTCCTTTTACAATTTTGTTCATTTATACTTGTTATTTCTTTTAACGTTTGTTGCAAGATCTGTTTGGTGGTGATAAACTCTTTTAGCTTTTTGCTTGTCTGTGAAAGTCTTTGTCTCTTCTTCAGAGATAAAGATGTATCTGAAAAATAACCTTGCCAGGTAAAGTTTTCTTGGCTGTAGTTTTTTCCTTTCATCATTTTGAATATATTGTTCCACTTCCTTCTGCAGAGTTCCTGCTGAAAAGTCTGCTTAAGGTCTTATGGGAGTTCCCTTGTACAATACATAACTAGTTGCTTTTCTCTTGTTGCTTTTAAGATTCTCTCTTTAATTTTCGTCATTTTAATTATAATGTGTCTTGGTGTGGACCTGTTTGGGTTCATCTTGTTTGAGATTCTCTGTGCTTCCTAGAGGAGGATATTTATTTCCTTCTCTAGATTAGGGAAGTTTTCAGCTAATATTTCCTCAAAGAAGTCTCTCCTCCTTTCTCTCAATTTTCTCCTTCTGGGGCCCCTATAACATGAAAGTGAGTACACTTGATGTTGTCTCAGAAGTCTTTCAAACTATCATTGTTTTTTAAAATCCTTTTTTTCTTTTTTCCTGCTTAGCTTGGGTGATATCTGCTACTCCATCTTCCAAATCACTGATCTGTCCTTCTGTATTATACTGTCTACTATTGATACTTTCTAGTATATTTTTCATTTCAGTTAATATATTCTTCAGCTCTGACTGGTTCTTCTTTATATTTTCTAACTCTTAGCTGAAATTCTGTGTTTGTCCATTCTTCTTCTAAGTTCATTGGGCATCTGTATATTACCTTGAACTCTATATTGGGTAGATGGCTTGTTTGCATTTAATATAGCTCTTCTTCTGAGGTTTTGTCTTGTTACTTTGCTTGGAACATATTCCTCTTGTCTCCTCGTTTTGCCTGATTCCCTGTGGTCATGTTTGTATATTGACTAAGACTGTTAGGTCTCTTGATCTTGGAGAAGTGACATTATACAGGAGACATCCTATACGGCCCAGCAGCACACTCTGTTCTGGTACTAGACCTGTCTGTCCAGGGGTGTCTCCTGTTCATACCACATGCTTCCTTATGTCGTGGAAGGTTGTTGAGGGTATAGTGGGGCTGGCCCTTGGCCTGTCTGGCTGCAGTGCTGTGACTCATGCAGCTGTTGTCAGTGCCCTGGTGGGCATGGCGGTCTCCTGGTGAGGCTGACGTGCGCTGGGCAGTGCCCCTGCTTCAGGCTCATTGTGGGTGGGGCAGCCTCTCTCTGTGTTTGACGGTGTAGCCTGGTGGTGCACAGTTGCTGTGGGCCCTCCAGTGGCCAGGGCAAGCGCCCAGCATTAACAGGCTAGAGGGAGAATTCCTAAGTGGTACTTGCTGGTGATCCTCACAATGGCTGCCACCTGCATCTCTGTCCCCAGGGCGAGTCCTGGAGGCCTCCTGCCACTCTGATAGGCTCTCCAAAATCAGCAAGTGGGTCTGACACAGGTGCCTCTCAAATTTCTGCATCTTTGCTGGAACGTGGACCATGTGGGCTTCTGCCTGTACCCTTTAAGAGCATAGTCTTTGTTTGCTGTAACCCTCTGTCTCTCCTGAATGGGAAGCCCAACTGGCTTCCAAAGCCAAACATTCTGGAGGCTTGTCTTCCCAGGGCCAGACCTCCAGGCAGCAGGGGCCAAAGTGGGCCTTGGACCCCGTGCCCCTTGGAGAGGAGCTCTGCAGCGGTCATGTTCCTTTCACTGTGTGTCACTGACCCGGGGTTTGGTTTCTGACCAGACTGCATCTCCACCCCATCTGCCTATTTCATTGTCATTCCTTCTTTGCCCATCAGAGGAGGTGAGTTCAGGGCCTTCCTACACTGCCATCTTGATCCCACTCCTGCTCTGTAGCTTTTATTTATTTATATTACCTCAGTGGCTGAGAGACTCACTACAGTGTTGATTAGAAGTATTACGGGTGTGCTTATTTGTTCCTGATTGTAAAGGAAATGTTTTAATATCAGTATCAAAAGTGATGAATCAAGAGTTTTTGTTGAGTATTTTTTTATTTCCAGATGGTTATATTTTGATATTTGGGTGCAGGCTTTTTTCCCATTTATGCCTTGTATGTGTGTATATATTTATATATTATGTTATGCTACATATTTCTCCATATAATTATAGAATAAACATGACTTTGTATTTCTATAATACTGTGATCATTTTAATTATTATAGTTCTAGCATATACTTTAATATCTTACAGAACATTTACCACCACCCCTCCTTTTTTCACCCTTATAGTTTTCTTGGCTATTTCTACATGTTTATTTGTGCAGATGAACTTTAGAATAATTTTGTTAGTTTCTCTCCCCTCCTGAATCTAACTCATTAAATATTAAATGGGCTCATTAAATATATTACATAATTTCAAGTTTATGAGTATGAAAGTCAGGTGAGTGACTCATTATTGTTTCTATTTTCATCATTAGGATTACATCCCTACTGTCTCTATCCTTTGCAATCCAGGAATGAGAGCACGTCATTGGAAGCAGTTATCAGAAATTGTAGGCTATGACTTAACTCCAGACTCTGGAACTACACTGAAGAAAGTTTTAAAATTAAACCTTGCACCATACTTGGACAAATTTGAAGTGATAAGTGCAGGTGCAAGCAAGGTAAATATGCAGATCAACTGAAATACCTTATTTGACGAGTTTGTTAATTAAATAATCGTAGTTTTAGTTGTAGTTGAATGTATAGTTTGGGATAGCAGTGAGAGAACCTGGGGAAAAGTGGTAGAAGGCCATTCATATTTTTCCCCCACAAAGTCTGTACTTCTGTATGATTCCCTTGTCCTAAATCCGGAGTAGAAATGCTTCCTTTGACCTCTTCTTAATTCTGCCACATTCTGATATGCATGGATGATATGCTAATCTTGATATGTATTTTTTCCTGTTAAGAATGGAAGTGGATGCCTGGGTATGTGGCATGTGATATGTATGTATTCTAGGCAGAGTAAGTATGGCCCTGTAGTCTTCTTGAATACACTGAAAACATCTTCAGACTGTAGACTGAAAAAAGGCACCTCAGGGAAAATCCAGCAGGTCTTTCATACTGTTGTCTGTTTTGATACTGACAGCTTTGAAAACGAGTGAATTTTTAAAACCTACATTGTCATTCACCATAGGAATTGTATAGTTGTTTAAAACCTTTTCTAACTTAAAGACAGTTGCAGAATATCTTACAAAAATGCACCAAATGCTTACTAAATTCACTAGGGAAAGTCCATACATATAGTAAATAAGATTCCTTATTCATCATCCCATTCTTTCTTTTTTATCCTGTTTAGGAATTTTCATTAGAGAAAGCCATGCATACAATGATGGAAACTTGGGATGGTATTACTTTTCATATAAGTTTATATCGTGATACTGGAGTCTGTATTCTTTCTTCAGTAGATGAGATTCAGGCTCTCCTTGATGATCAAATTATAAAAACTCAGACAATGAGAGGCTCACCATTCATCAAACCATTTGAAAAGGAGATCAAGGTTTGTTAAATGTGATAATCAACTCCTGGTCATTTATAAAGATTGAAATTTATTACATATTTACTCTCATGGGAATAAGTAAATTTGTTGGATAGCTTTGTCAAAGTACAGGAACAGATATATCTACCTTAAAATTAATGTGAAAATATATAGAACAGATGAGACATTAATGATTTTGAAAATGATGTTTTATTAAGAAAAATCTTCTCCAATGACAGTGATAGATTTGGAAGGAAAACAGTTGGTATTATTTAATCTAACTTTAGATAGCCTAGGCCCTGTTTCAGTATATTCTTGTAACTTGTAGTGAAGTTCTATATACAGTACTTTGTATTTGAGAACTAGCTTGAGAACCCTTTAGAATAATTAATGAATTATTTTACACTTAAGAAAACAAGTGATATTTGAGACTGTAAGATTATTTAATGTCATGACCTTATAGTTGATGTGGGTAAATACAGAAAGCAAATAAATTATAATAACTAGGATCTTTGGTATCAATATTCTAACTGGAGACTATATAAAATGGAGAAAAGATCAATAACAACTGGATTTTCTCCCTAGTATGTATTGACTTCTAAATATGTGCCAGGTACTACTCTAGGAGCTTTACATTTATTAACTCATTTAATCCACAGAGCACATTATTATCAGTATTCATAGATGAGGAAACCAAGGATAGAAAATTCACCCAAGTTCACACAGCTAAAGATGACAAAGCTGAAATTCAAAATAAAGCAGTCTGGTTTTAATTTAGGCATAGTGTTGTTATGGGGCACCTTAGCTTTGAATATTTGGAGAAGACAAAGAGTTATGTTCTTCTAAAAGGCCATAACACTGCACATCTTGCCTTGATTCAAGCTGATTTAACCCTTTCCTGATAAGATGTTTTTTGCAAGTACTTCTTCTTTGACAAGGGAGAATTTATAAGACAAATTTGAAAGCTCTCTTAGATGTTTTCAAACAAAAATGTGAGGCCAACCTCTTGATATATAGGATCTCAAGCCATAGATTTAAGAATCAAAGAGAGATTATATACATGATGCTTGGCTAATGAAATATCTAATGGATTCTTGGAAATGTGTGGTAATAAGATTCCCCCCTCCAAATTGTGTTGACGTAGAGCAAATTGTGTTGACATTTCTCAGCGTGGCACTAATGACATTTTGGGGTAAATAATTCTTTGTTGTGGAAGTTGTCCTGTATTTAGCAGCATCCATGACCTTTGTCCACTTGATATAAGTAGAACCCTCACCCCAATAGTTGTGACAAATGAAAATGCCTCCAGACATTGTGAAATGTCCTTTGGGGTGAGGGCAAAATAGCCCCTAGGTTGATAACCACTGGTGTGGGGCAGGATATATTTCTGGATGCTTTTTAAAGTTGAGACAGTTCACCTAGGAATTAGGAAATTGGTCTAAATAACTATAGTCATTTCCAGTTATGAGTTTCAATGATTTAGGAAAACTTCAGACCTCCTAGTTTTTCAAAGCCAGTGTGAGACACCCACAAGTGACTTTGAGCTGTTTTGCACTGATTCAAAAATAACAGTGAATTTAAAATGCATAGCCTTTGTTATAATTTATAGGTTTCCTTTAATAACTGGAATTCAGTATAATATGCTTTCCTTTAAGGCTTGGGAAGACCGTTTGATTCGAATACAAGAAACGATTGATGAATGGTTAAAGGTACAAGCTCACTGGCTATACTTGGAGCCCATTTTTTGCTCTGAGGATATCATGCAACAGATGCCAGAAGAAGGGCGTCAGTTTCAGACGGTAGACAGACACTGGAGGGATATCATGAAGTTTTGTGCGAAAGATCCAAAGGTGAAGCATTTGTTTTCTCTCTTTCAAATAAAGAGGAAACCTTTATTTCCGGCTATTAGAAAAGGCATTTAACTTTTTTTCCAACTACAGAAATAAAACCTACTCGTTGTGAACAAACTGGAAAACTCAGGAAAATAAAAGGGAGCATAAGTAACTTTACTTTTCAGTTCTTAAGATACACTGTTCATAATCCTTTAGTATGCATAGTGGAGCTGCTTCAAATGTTCATTTAACTTACTTGGCTTCTAGAGTGTATACTCCATGCTTCCTCTTGTAAAATAAATAGTAAAATAAAATGAAGTAAGCAAGAGGGTGGGGGAGAGAGAGGGAAAGAGAGAGAGAGAATGAATATGAATGGATGTGAGTCATGCAGGTGATTCAACTGACGTTCTACTCCGTGACTCTATATGCTTGCAATGATGGGAAAAAGAGTCAGCAGTTCTTTCAGCTGGTCTCACTTGCTATGTGTCTCTCCTAGTGAGTATAGTACCCTGTTGAATGTGATTTTAATGCTGAAAGGCAGACCGGGTATTTTTCATACACATAGATATATATATATACAAAAAAAATCTGGTACCCAACTTAATAAATAGCATTTTATTTCAATGCTGGATGAAAAAATAGCTGTGCTGGACTTTTGAGAGTCAATAGTACTAAAATTTATGTTTGAAAGATTTCCCTTACGTGTTGATTTTAGAACCTTTCTAAGACATTATTTCTTAGAGAACTGAAATCAGTTGTTGTTTTTTTTTTTCTGCAAAGGGTTGCATGGTAAATACTTGAGGCTTTATGAGACCTACTGTGTTTTTTATAACTACTCAATTCTGCTGTTGTAGCAAGAAAGCGGCCAAAGGCAATATGTAACTGAATGGATGTGTCCATGCAATAATGTAACTGTTTGTGGACACTGACATTTTCATGTGCCATGAGATGGTTTTCTTCTTTTAATTTATTGAACCTTTTAAAAGTGTAAAAATAGAATGTTTATAGTTGACAGTTGTAAATGTAAAAATTAAATCACAAACAAAACTAGCATATTCTTCCCCTATCATTCAAAAGAATACAGGAAGAATGAAAATATGTATGACAATCATAATTTCTCATTTACAGCTATCAACTTTGGGTAAGAATACTTGTCATTTACTGAATTTTAATAGTTTTACATTATGAAAAACTTCCTGGCAATTTTCATAAGTCTTTTGACATCTTAACATTTTTGAGGTGTAAGTTAATGTTGAGATCTTATCATTATATCTAGTATATAAGTTCTGACCTGAATGAATGGGTTTCTTTTAGGTTCTTGCTGCTACTTCTTTAACAGGTTTACTGGAAAAACTGCAGAACTGCAATGAACTTTTGGAGAAAATTATGAAAGGCCTTAACGCATATCTTGAAAAAAAACGACTTTTCTTCCCTCGGTATGATGAATAATCAATTGTGCTATCATTAAAGCATTTTCTGAGGTGCAATGAATTATAACTAAAGCTTTTGTCTTTGCATGGTTTTCCCTAGTTTTTTCTTCTTATCTAATGATGAAATGCTAGAGATTCTGTCAGAGACCAAAGATCCACTTAGAGTTCAGCCTCACTTGAAAAAATGCTTTGAAGGCATCGCCAAATTGGAGTTCCTTCCCAATTTGGATATTAAGGCCATGTATAGCTCTGAAGGTGAGCGAGTGGAGCTGATTGCACTAATTTCCACGTCTGCAGCTCGAGGTGCCGTGGAAAAGTGGCTCATTCAAGTAGAAGATTTGATGCTTCGAAGTATTCATGATGTGATTGCTGCAGCCAGGCTGGTGTGTTTCCTAGAATTTAATGTATATCCTATATTCTGTAATTCTCCTTTTTTTTTTTTTTTGGGAGATTTTTGAATGAGTACCAGTAAATTAACACTTAAGGGTCTTGCTCTTTTAAGCCATTTATTGTTTGTTTTTTTTTTACTCTGTTCCTAACATTATTATTAAAGTAATAATGGTAGTAAGAATTTATAATAATGTGCGATTAGGTGCTCCAAAAAAAAAAAGGTGCTATGAGAAAGAGTAATAAGGTGTATCTAATTTGGAGTGGAGAAGGTAGGTTACTAGTGATAGGCTCTTAGAGAAAGTAAAATTGAAACCAAGACCCAAAGGGTAAGTAGGAATTAACCAAATAGAGAGCAAATGGAAGACCATCTAGGGTATCCTTTGTGAAGGCCCTAGGGTCAGAAAGAATCTCAGACAATTACTTAAAAACTCAAAATGAGATAAACAAACATTAAAGGAGAATCTATAATATTTGAGAGAAATATAGCACGTAGGCACTACATACACCTCACTTAGGCTAATTCAATTAACCATACTTGAATGATAATAAATTTCAGCATGTTTCTTCCTCTAGGGCCACAAAGGAACAGTTGTACAGTAAAAATACCATTTAAAAGGCATTGCAGGGCCTTCCCTTGTGGGTCTGTGGCTAGGACTCTGAGCTACCAGTGCAGGGGGCCTGGGTTTAATCCCTGGCCAGGGAACTAGATCCCACATGCAGTCTTACAAGCTGCAACTTAAGTCCTGGCTCAGCCAAATAAATATATGTTTAAAAAAAAAAAAAAGGCATTGCAGCCTTGTATCCAACAACTCACTTTGAGTAAGAATCCTTTTTCCTTTTTCCTTCACTAAGAGCCCTATGAGAATCATCTTATAGTGTCTATTCTGTTCAGTTTCAAAGTTCCTGCAGATAAATCTTGACTTTTTCTCTCCATTTTCTATCTCTGATTCCAAAGCACAAAGGAAAAAATCAACATTATCCATGAAAGTATTTCCTTAATCCATATAGAAACTTACCTTCTGTGTACCTAGCAATGGCTCATCCATTCTTTGAAACTTAACCTTCTTTGAAACCTAGGTTAGTTTGTTATTTGCATTTATTCATAAATATTTATAAATATTATGAATGTTTGGTATTTTTAAAATGTCATGGACTTCCTTAGTGTGGCTCAGATAGTAAAGAATGACCTGGGTTGGGAAGATTCCCTGGAGAAGGGCATGACTACCCACTCCAGTATTCTTGGTTGGAGAATTCCATGGCAAGAGAAGCCTGGCAGGCTACAGTCTATGGTATCACAAAGAGTCAGACAAGACAGCAACTAACACTTTCACTTTTTTCATAAATATTACTAAAAATGCATTTTAATAGTTAATATTTATATCCTTAAGCTTCCTTTGTGGCTCAGCTGGTAAAGAACCTGCCTGCAGTTCGGGAGACCTGGGTTCAATCCCTGGGTTGAGAAGATCCCCTGGAGGAGGAAATGGCAACCCACTCCAGAATTCTGGCCTGGAGAATTCCATGGTCTGTGTAGTCCATCGGGTCACAAAGAATCGGGCACAACTGAGCGACTTCACTTTCACTTTCATCCTTATGCTTAATATTCTTATATCCAAGATGGTGTCATTGTATTACAAATATAGTTTCCGGGGAATTCCCTGGTGGTCCAGGGGTTAGGACGTGGTGCTTTCACTGCCGTGCCCTGGGTTCAATCCTTGGTCAAGGAACTAAGATCCCACAAGCTATGCAACACAGCCAATAAATAGATAAATATGTGTATACACATGGATATAAATTCCATTAGTATCAACTTTATACTTTGCATTTTTTTCCAGCTTTTAATTTAGTTCTATTATCATTTACTTTTGAAACAAGTTATTTTAAAAATTTTATTTATTTTTATTTTTTAATTGGTGGAAAATTGTTGCCTTAAGATGTGTTGGTTTGTGCTGTACGACAACATGAGTCAGTCATAATTATATTTGTATCTCCTTCCTCTTGAGCCTCTCTCCCCTCCTCCCATCCCACTGCTCTAGGTCATCACAGGGCACCAGGTGGCACAAGTTATTTTTAAAAAGACTACCCCTCCAATAAATCCATTTAAATGCATTTTGAACATAAAACATTTTGGAAGAAACGAAAGTATACTTTGAACTCATAGCATAGATTGTTCAATTGTGTATAACTGGACAAATATGTAATTGTTCAAATTATATACACTGGTCATACAAGTTTTTATAAAAACTATGGATAAATAATACAAGGGTTCTAGCTACTAAGTCAGTCTAGCTACAAGATGGTGTAGTCTTCTTTTCAGTTAAATCTTGGCATCAATATATGTAAATTGCTAGACTGATTTATTTTTTAAGTTTAATAAACCCTCATATCTCATTATAATAGAAGTAATGTGTATATTATGTAGAAAACTGACAACTCCCCACAGCAAAGAAACATAAAAATCCTATGGAAAATAGCTTTCCAAAGAATCGACAGATTCTTCCAGAGATAACTGATTATTGACATATAGATGCTCATCTTTCTATTCTTTTATCAATAAACAAATATTTTAAAAATATGACTTGTAAAAAAATTTCAGATCTTTTAAATAGTCATCTAAAATTTTTCATGAATATATTCTAGCCTACAAATGTAACAAATACCATACTTACTTATTGTTAATCATTAAGCTTTTTTCCTCTTGTCACCTTTTAAACTTAGAAATACACTTTAATTATTCAGGCTTATCCAGAATCTGCAAGAAGAGACTGGGTTCGAGAGTGGCCTGGCCAAGTGGTACTTTGTGTTTCTCAAATGTTCTGGACCTCTGAGACACAGGAAGTTATAAGTGGTGGAACGGAGGTAAAGCATTATTTTAAATAGCATTCTTTTATACACGCTATGCTTTTTTTTTGATTTTTAGTTAGCTTATTTATCATTTTCAAGGGCAATCTTCCCTCACTTTTTATGTGTAGCATTAAAATTGCACAATTACTTAAAAATTTGTTCTTAATTTTTATTATGCATAGACAAAAGTTATTCTGTTCTAGAATTCATTTTTATACTGAGCTACATTGTGAAGTCAGAATCATATTGTTAGAGAGTAGATGTATAAAATGCACACTTTTGCTACTATATAATGTTAGTTTAATTGCTTTTTTATTTTGTAGGGATTAAAGAAGTACTATAAGGAGCTTCAGAATCAACTAAATGATATTGTGGAGCTGGTAAGAGGAAAACTATCGAAGCAGACCAGGATTACTCTGGGGGCTTTGGTTACTATCGATGTCCATGCTAGAGATGTGGTCATGGACATGATTGATATGGGTATGTGACTTCTTCTTAATATTGAAGATAAAATATTGATAGTTTCTAGAAACAAGAACTTATATGTCTTCTTCTTTTTCAGCAGAATTTATTTTATATGATCTTTTCTACAAATTAGAAAATGTGAATTATTTTAATGTTAATACTTTTGTAAACAATGATAAAATATCTAGTTTTCAAATTATTTCCATTTCAGGATTATGTGTCTTGTTTTCCTTTATTCCTTCCAGGCGTCTCACACGATACAGATTTCCAGTGGCTTGCTCAGCTTCGGTATTATTGGGAATATGAAAACGCTCGAGTTCGTATCATTAATTGCAACGTAAAATATGCTTATGAATATCTTGGTAACTCACCTCGACTTGTCATTACTCCTCTAACTGACAGATGTTACAGAACATTGGTATGTGTTTAAATTATTTTAATTTACACATTGAAGATTGCTATTTGATTTGGTGTCATATTTTCTTGTCCAAATTTAACATGGCTATCCTAATTTCATTCTCTTATCTGTATAGTAGACTATAGCTATAGTCAAAGGAAGGATAGCTTCCTTTCCTAATCCCAAATTCCCTTTATGTGAAATTATAATAATGAATATTTACTTCTGAGTGCTTTGGTAGAATATGAGTGTGTTTGAATTCTAATGTTTGAAAATCATGAGCCACACTCCCTTTGGGGGTAATTAGAAAAAGGAAGGTACTGGAGATTTAAAGAAAAAGCCAGAGCTTCAGAAAATGACATCAGTTCTGGGATGGATGGAGTTCTCCCATCTCTCCATCAGTGGAGTTCTGGGAGAGATGACAAGATGAAGGAAGGACATTTGAGCCTTAGAACTCCAAGTTAGTGTTGTTGAATAGGAGAGGGAGAGCTGAATGTAAGCAGGTGATATTGAGGGCTGCCCTTGTTGGGAAGCTATGGAAGGTAAAGCCATGACTACAAAACAAACAAACAAAACACCTCTGGGAATAGTGTTGTCAGATAAAATACAAGACTTCCAGGTTAATTTGAATTTCCAATCAACAGCGAAAAATTTGTTAGTAGAAGTATGTTCTAATTATTACATGGGCATACTTATACTAACAAATTATCCATTGTTTATCTGATTTTCAAATTTAACTGGGCATCCTGTATATTTATTTGCTAAACCTGGCAACCCTATCCGGGAGTTGAGGGGGAGACTCAAGAAACAACCTAAAGGGGCAGGATGGGGTGGGAGGTTCAAGAGGGAAGGGATGTATGTATACCTGTGACTGATTCATGTTGGGGTATGGCAGAAACCAACAAAATATTGTAAAGCAATTATCCTTCCATTAACAAAAAAAGAAACATCAATCCACTTGTAAGTTA
Organism: Cervus canadensis; assembly: GCF_019320065.1. Taxonomy (NCBI): domain Eukaryota; kingdom Metazoa; phylum Chordata; class Mammalia; order Artiodactyla; family Cervidae; genus Cervus; species Cervus canadensis. The sequence goes on along the minus strand of NC_057407.1, from coordinate 16,753,140 downwards.
AAGTGTCTTTGAGTTGTCTGTAAGCAGAGATAAAACAGGGATTATTGGGCGAATGATTGTCTAGGGAATGTTCTCAGTAAAAGCCTGTAAGAAAATGAAGAAAGCAGAGGGGGAAGCTAAGCAAGGATGTGGTTTCTGTGGATGTACAGCCTAGCCTGATCTCACGGGGAGCTTTGGAGCATGAATGGCATCACAGACATACTTCACTTTAAGGCAAAAGGTCTAACTTTTCTATCCCCTTATTGTCACCAGCTATGGGTCCCTCCTGAGGCTAGGGGTGTGAATAAGCATTCAGATGTTTGTGAATGAGGGAGCTCCTGACTGAGGGCAAATCTCAGGAGACAAGGACAGTTGTGAGCTACTTGTAGATGACACCCACAGCAATCGGAAGGACGGAAGCAATGACCAGTAAAAGAATCAGAGTACAATTGTAGTGCATCTGTGATAAAATATTTCACCAAATCCTCTTTCTCAAGAAGCTACCTGAAGGCCGAGCCATGTCTATCTTGTCCTCTACTCTAGTGATGGACAAGTACAAAAGTTACTCCCTAGGATTTGTTGAGTAAATGAATCTCAAGCTGCTGTGTCCTATCTCAGAGCTCACTGAAGTGAGCTGTGAATATTTGTAAGGTGGACCCTAGCAACTTTGAGGCATAAGATCAAAATCACATTTAACACTTGTATACAACACTAAACACTGGAAAAATCTCCTACTGCAGTTAATGTCCATAATAAAGGGAACACATTTATAAGCATTTTGGGGAAATTTTTATAAAGAAAGGAGAGACTGAGGTTTTTAGCAGTCACATTAATGGACATTAACAGTATAGCATTTACTACAAATGTATGATGGGTAAAGTATCATTGATATTGCATTTATTTAATAAGCTGTCTCTGTTGTTTGATTTTTGTAAATGTGAAAATATTTAAGGTTTTCATAGGTCTATTCATTATTTTTTATAATGTTTAGTTTCTTAGAGCAGTTTTAGGTTCACAGAAAAATTAAGCAGAAGGAATAGAGAGTTCCCGTATACTCCCTGTCCCGCCATATACACAGTCTTGGCCCTTTAACCCTATTTTATCTAAAAGTAGTTAAGTTTCACAAACTCTCATAGAGTTTTTCATGAAACAAACTTCATAGTTAGAGAGAGTTGACTGTAACTTGTACGCTTCTAAGAATTTCCAACCATTGTTACAGTCATTGTGCGGACTCAGAAAGAATTCAGATACTGCTGATGTTACTCTTAAGGAACTTAAAAACTAATTGAGAGGGGGAAAAATGTACTTAGTTAACTGTAATGTAAGTGTTACTGAACTATGTTCATTTGCCCAACTCATCACAGCAAGCCAAATGCTGAAATGCTGAGGTTTGCAGCAGAGAAAGTGTTTATTCACAGAGCAACCAAGCAAGGAGACAGGAAAACAACTTAGACCTCCCCCCTTGAAGGCGAAGGGCTCAGGGTATTCATGGGATAAAGCTGAGGTATGGGAAGCATGGGGAGGCCGTTGTCTCTCTGCTTGCATGCAGCCAGGCCACAGGCGTTTTCATAGCTGCAAAGCTCAGAAAGGAGTGGAGTTAGCTTGCTCTGAGGGTGGAGTTTTTGGCCTCTGACATCAAAAGGTCACTGAGCTGACACTTGCCCCTGTCTAGATGGAGGATGGGTGGTCTTAACCCTCTGAATCAGCTCAAGCTTGATTTGACACAGAAGACTCCAGATGTGTAAAAAACAGCTTGGGCGACCACCCCAGTGCCCAGACTACGCTTGGAGGATACGCCAGCTTATGGGAAAACAATAAAAGTGGAGTCCATAGGCAAAGGCAGGTCACAGTTTACCATGCATCAGTGGATAACTGGTAACTAGTTTCACAATGAAGGTGATACTACTGGTTAGAGAATACAGAGAGGTGCTCTGGGGATGGAGAAAATGAAGAACATACCAAGAGTGGAATGATTACCAGGGTGAATCATAGACAAAAATACATAGTAGGGCATCTCTTTATTTCCCCACTAGTGGGCCTCCATGCATTACCCTCCGTTTTTGGTGTTTTCTCTCTTTGCAGCTAGCTATCAAGATTGTCATAATTGGTCTCTACAACCATTTCTGGAAGCACTTTTTTTTTTAAAGTGACATGTTATTTTTAATGTTTATTTCTTTATTTTTGGTGTGCTGCACAGGCAAGTTGTGGCAAGCGGGGGCTACTCTCTAGCTGCGGTACTTGAGCTTCCCACTGGCGTTGGCTTCTCTTGCTGCAGAGAGGCTCGAGGGCACTCTGGCTTGAGAAGCTGAGGCTCCCGAGCTCTAGAACACAGGCTGTAGTTGTGGTGCATGGGCTTACTTGCTCCGAAGCATGTGGAATTTTGCCAGATCAGGAATCACCCCCGTGCCTCCTGCATTAGCAGGCAGATACTTTACCGTTGAGCCACCAGGGAAGCCCTCCATAAGCACTTTTAATTAAACTTTTCTGATCAAATGCTAACACTTCAAGGCTGGATTCTCTTTGTTTCTAAAAAGGCAAATGGAATACATATGAAGTATTAGACGATAAGGAGATTCTCATACATTTTAACTTTTTTTTAGATCCTTTAAACCACTTTTTCTTGGTGCAGCTACAGAAATGAGTTCTAAAAACCAATGATGTGTGTAATTGCATTACTGCCTCTGAAGCTACAAATAAGACTGAGTCCATTTTATTCATATATGCAATTGTTCTGTGATAGGGTTTTTGTTTGTTTGCAGTTAAGCATGGATTTCTTTTCACATTTATTTTTCTTTTCAGATAGGTGCCTTCTATTTAAACCTTGGAGGCGCTCCAGAAGGGCCAGCAGGTACAGGGAAAACGGAAACCACCAAGGACTTGGCTAAAGCTCTTGCCGTACAGTGTGTGGTGTTCAACTGCTCAGACGGGCTCGATTACCTAGCAATGGGAAAGGTAAAGTTACACGTCAAATAGGACAAGGAGTTTATTGTAAGGTCTAACTGCATAAAGCTGAAGCAAATTCATATTTTAAACACTGATTGTGGTTTATGCATTGTTTGAACTCTTTTTTTTTTAATGGGTAAAGGCATTGTTTTTATCCCTTTGGGGTTTTTATTGAGCTTAACTTTCAGTTTTGACTTAAAAGCTTCGCAGGTTTCTCACACGGTAAAGAATCTTCCTGAAATGTGGGAGACCGGAGTTCGATCCCTGGGTTGGGAAGATCCCCTGGAGGTGGAAATGGCAATGCTCTCCTGTATTCTTGCCTGGAGTATTCCACGGACAGCACAGTCGACTCGCCAAGAGTCAGACGTAACTGAGCAACTAACACTCACACTTCAATTTTGACTTAAAAGGTTAAAAAGATGCGCTTTCTTATGAAAATCATGGTTTTTCTTGTCCTTAGTTTTTTAAAGGACTGGCTTCTTCTGGTGCTTGGGCTTGCTTCGATGAATTTAATCGAATTGAGTTGGAAGTGCTGTCAGTGGTAGCGCAACAGATCCTTTGCATTCAGAGAGCCATTCAGCAGAAGCTGGAAGTGTTCACTTTTGAAGGGACAGAACTTAAGCTCAATCCAAACTGTTTCGTAGCTATTACCATGAATCCCGGCTATGCAGGACGTTCTGAATTACCAGATAATCTTAAGGTAATATATATTTTCTAAAGAGTGTAAATTTGGTAATCAGCATAATCTGCTCAAAATGGTACAGTTTTCTCACATGTATTTGTAATCTCCCTTTTACCTTTTCCATTTGCTCTAAGATAAACCTGTAAAGATTTTTTTTAATGTCTAAAAAAATATTAGAATGTTAGAGTACATAAAACTGCTGAAATGCTACTGAACAAATTAAAGAGCTAATGAAAAGGTGCTGCACGGGGGAAGTAAACTTGACTATCAGCCCTTTATCTTTGGGTGATTGTGCTCGGCTTTAAAACCTGTTTCCAAAAAATAAATAAATAAATAAATAAAACCTGTTTCCTTTATGCAAATAATATATTTCACTTGTTTTATGCTTCAGGTTCTTTTCAGAACAGTGGCTATGATGGTTCCAAACTATGCCCTTATAGCAGAAATCTCCCTCTACTCCTATGGATTTCTGAATGCAAAACCTCTGTCTGTGAAGATAGTAATGACCTATAGGCTCTGCTCGGAGCAGCTCTCATCACAGTTTCATTATGACTATGGAATGCGAGCAGTAAAAGCAGTTTTAATAGCCGCTGGAAACCTAAAACTAAAATTTCCAAATGAAAATGAAGATATACTTGTAAGTATTAAATATATACATTGTGAAAGTTTCCATAAAAAGATAATTTTTTTCAGCAAGGTTGATTGTGAACTATAGATAGGCAGATAAGAGTTATTGCTTTGAGCCTTTTTATGTAGGGTTGAAATGACAGTTTTGAGATTCTGGTTTTCATTATAATTTATAGGAAGCCAAGGACCTTTCTGTTTGATAAGTGTAGTACTGGCTTTTTAGTATAGGGATTCCATGAAATAATATAAAACAAACTTTGACTTTGGTGAGGTAGGGGCAAGAAGAGGGCCAATACTGGCAATTAATCTGTATTGCACTTTTTGATTGATTTTTAGCTTCTTCGATCAATTAAAGATGTAAATGAACCAAAGTTTTTGTCACATGATATACCCCTATTTAATGGAATAACTAGTGACTTATTTCCTGGTGTTAAACTTCCTGAAGCTGACTATAATGTAAGTAAACCTCTAAGAATGACTTGTTCTTCAAATAAATGCATCTGGTGACTCAGTAGTTTTTTGAGTTTCATTAAATGAGTGAATTATTCTGTTAGGAAGATAAACCTCTATTTTGGCCACTCTGATTAATAAGGAAGAGTACATTTTAGTGTGTGTGCCTAGTTGTTCAGTTGTGTCTGACTCTTTGCAACCCCATGGATTATAGCCTGCCATGCTCCTCTGTCCATGGGATTTCCCAGGCAACAGTACTGAAGTACAATGCCATGCCCTTCTTCAGGGAAATTTTAGTACTTTATGTTATGTGATACCAGGGTTAACAAGTTTCAGGTCAAAGATAATGTTACCATAAGAGAACACATTTTATTTCCTGCATTCTGTCTCGTGATTTATAATATTTACTACTAAATATACTCCCCTGGTGGCTCAGATTGTAAAGAATCTGCCTGCAATGCAGGAGACCCGGCTTCGATCCCTGGGTCAGGAAGATTCCCTGGAGAAGGGAATGGCTCCCCACTCCAGTATTTTCGCCTGGAGAATTACATGGACAGAGAAACCTGTAGGGCTACAGTTCATGGGATTGCAAAGAATTGGACATGACTGAGCAACTAACAGAATGTCAATCTCAACCTGATAATTGTGTCCCTTAGTTTTTCAGGGTTCTCTGGGAAACTGCCAAATTTCTCCTTGTAGGTTTTGAGGCACCCCTGTAAGAAGGGGACATGTTCTCCAGTAATCCCTCTGTTCCCATCAGTTACCTCCCAGAGAGGGTGAAAGCCTGGTTGGGGAAAAGTGGGGGCTAACTTTGCACCTGATTGGAGCACTACTGGGGAAAGCAATGGTGCTTGTTAACCCTGGTATCATATAACATAAAGTACTAAAATTTCCCTGGAGAAGGGCATGGCATCCTACTGGGGTAACTGATTTGGGGGTTTCTATTTTGACAGGGTAAGGTGAGGGGGCAAAAGCTGAAGAAGATGGTGAGAAAAAGAAATGGAGTTAGAAAGAGGGAGTCCATGAGAAGCTCTAGCTCCAAATCTTTTGGGGGCAACACAGAAATAGAGGCTTAATACAAACAAGACTCACTCAGACTTGTTTCTTCCATCATTTAATTTTATCCTGGAGTATAGTTGATTTACACTGTTGCGTTAGGTTCCGATGTACAGCTCAGGCTTCCCACGTGCTGCTAGTGGTGAAGAACCCCCGTGCCAATGCGGGAGACACAGGAGATGCAGGTTCGAGTCCTGGGTCTGGAAGGTCCCCTGGAGAAGGAAATGGCAACCCACTCCAGTATTCTTGCCTGGAGAATCCCATGGACAGAGGAGCCTGGCGGACTACAGTCCATAGGGTCTCAAGGAGTCAGATGCAACTGAAGCGACTTAGCATGTGTATGTACAGCTAAGTGATTCGCTTAAATATGGAAGCATATATCCATTCTTTTTCAGAGTCATTTCCCATATACTTTATCACAGAATATTGAGGAGAGATCCCTGTGCTATTAGTAGATCTCTCTTGCTCATCTAAAGTAGTGTCTAAAGTTAATCACAAGTCCTAAATGATCTCTCACCTCCACGTGTCTCTCTCACCTGCCCCTTGAAACCACAAGTCTACTTTCCAAGTCTGTGACTCTGTTGTTATTTTGCAAAGAAGTTCATTTCTATCATGCACTTTTTTGAAGGATCCACATAAAAGAGATATCACGTGATATTTGCCATTCCCTGTCTGATATTTGCCATTCTCCTTCACCGAGTGTGACCATCTCTATGTCCTTCCATGTTGGGGCAATCGCACAATTTCATTCTCTTTTTAAGGCCAAATAATATTCCGTTAAGTATATGGACCACATCTTCTTTATCCATTCAGAGTTTGGTAGACATTTAAGCTGTTTGGTGTCTTGGTTATTCTACATAGTGCTGCAGTGAGTTTTGGGGTGTGTGTACCTTTTTTTTTTCATTTATTTTTATTAGTTGGAGGCTAATTACTTTACATTATTGTAGTGGGTTTTGTTATACATTGACTTGAATCGGCCATGGTTTTACATGTATTCCCCATCCCGATCCCCCCTCCCACCTCCCTCTCTACCCAATCCCTCTGGGTCTTCCCAGTGCACCAGGCCTGAGCACTTGTCTCATGCATCCAACCTGGGCTGGTGATTTTCACCATAGATAATATACATGTTTCGATGCTGTTCTCTCAAAACATCCCACCCTCGCCTTCTCCCACAGAGTCCAAAATTCTGTTCTGTACATCTGTGTCTGTTTTTCTGTTTTGCATATAGGGTTATCATTACCATCTTTCTAAATCCCATATATATGTGTTAGTATGCTGTAACGGTCTTTATCTTTCTGGCTTACTTCACTCTGTATGATGGGCTCCAGTTTCATCCATATCATTAGAACTGATTCAAATGAATTCTTTTTAATGGCTAAGTAATATTCCATGGTATATATGTACCACAGCTTCCTTATCCATTCATCTGCTGATGGGCATCTAGGTTGCTTCCATGTCCTGGCTATTATAAACAGTGCTGCGATGAACATGGGGGTGCACGTGTCTCTTTCAGATCTGGTTTCCTCAGTGTGTATGCCCAGAAGTGGGATTGCTGGGTCATATGGCAGTTCTATTTCCAGTTTTTAAGAAATCTCCACACTGTTCTCCATAGTGGCTGTACTAGTTTGCATTCCCACCAACAGTGTAAGAGGGTTCCCTTTTCTCCACACCCTCTCCAGCATTTATTGCTTGTAGACTTTTGGATAGCAGCCATCCTGACTGGCGTGTAATGGTACCTCATTGTGGTTTTGATTTGCATTTCTCTGATAATGAGTGATGTTGAGCATCTTTTCATGTGTTTGTTAGCCATCTGTATGTCTTCTTTGGAGAAATGTCTGTTTAGTTCTTTGGCCCATTTTTTGATTGGGTCATTTATTTTTCTGGAATTGAGCTGCAGGAGTTGCTTGTATATTTTTGAGATTAATCCTTTGTCTGTTGCTTCATTTGCTATTATTTTCTCCCAATCTGAGGGCTGTCTTTTCACCTTGCTTATAGTTTCCTTTGTGTGCAAAAGCTTTTAAGTTTCATTAGGTCCCATTTGTTTATTTTTGCTTTTATTTCCAATATTCTGGGAGGTGGGTCATAGAGGATCTTGCTGTGATTTATGTCGGAGAGTGTTTTGCCTATGTTCTCCTCTAGGAGTTTTATAGTTTCTGGTCTTACATTTAGATCTTTAATCCATTTTGAGTTTATTTTTGTGTATGGTGTTAGAAAGTGTTCTAGTTTCATTCTTTTACAAGTGGTTGACCAGTTTTCCCAGCACCACTTGTTAAAGAGGTTGTCTTTTTTCCATTGTATATCCTTGCCTCCTTTGTCAAAGATAAGGTGTCCATAGGTTCGTGGATTTATCTCTGGGCTTTCTATTCTGTTCCATTGATCTATATTTCTGTCTTTGTGCCAGTACCATACTGTCTTGATGACTGTGGTTTTGTAGTAGAGTCTGAAGTCAGGCAGGTTGATTCCTCCAGTTCCGTTCTTCTTTCTCAAGATTACTTTGGCTATTCGAGGTTTTTTGTATTTCCATACAAATTGTGAAACTATTTGTTCTAGTTCTGTGAAAAATACCGTTGGTAGCTTGATAGGGATTACATTGAATCTATAGATTGCTTTGGGTAGTATAGCCATTTTGACAATATTGATTCTTCCAATCCATGAACACGGTATGTTTCTCCATCTGTTTGTGTCCTCTTTGATTTCTTTCATCAGTGTTTTATAGTTTTCTATGTATAGGTCTTTTGTTTCTTTAGGTAGATATACTCCTAAGTATTTTATTCTTTTTGTTGCAATGGTGAATGGTATTGTTTCCTTAATTTCTCTTTCTGTTTTCTCATTGTTAGTGTATAGGAATGCAAGGGATTTGTGTGTGTTAATTTTATATCCTGCAACTTTACTATATTCATTGATTAGCTCTAGTAATTTTCTGGTAGATTCTTTAGGGTTTTCTATGTAGAGGATCATGTCATCTGCAAACAGCGAGAGTTTCACTTCTTCTTTTCCTGTCTGGATTCCTTTTACTTCTTTTTCTCATCTGATTGCTATGGCCAAAACTTCCAAAACTATGTTGAATAGTAGTGATGAGAATGGGCACCCTTGTCTTGTTCCTGATTTCAGGGGAAATGCTTTCAATTTTTCACCATTGAGGGTAATGCTTGCTGTGGGTTTGTCATATATAGCTTTTATTATGTTGAGGTATGTTCCTTCTATTCCTGCTTTCTGGAGAGTTTTAATCATAAATGGATGTTGAATTTTGTCAAAGGCTTTCTCTGCATCTATTGAGATAATCATACGGTATTTATCTTTCAATTTGTTAATGTGATGTATTACATTGATTGATTTGTGGATATTAAAGAATCCTTGCATTCCTGGGATAAAGCCCACTTGGTCATGGTGTATGATTTTTTTAATATGCTGTTGGATTCTGTTTGCTAGAATTTTGTTAAGGATTTTTGCATCTATGTTTGTCAGTGATATTGGCCTGTAGTTTTCTTTTTTTGTGGCATCTTTGTCCAGTTTTGGAATTAGGGTGATGTGGCCTCATAGAATGAGTTTGGAAGTTTACCTTCTTCTGCAATTTTCTGGAAGAGTTTGAGTAAGATAGGTGTTAGCTCTTCTCTAAATTTTTGGTAGAATTCAGCTGTGAAGCCATCTGGTCCTGGGCTTTTGTTTGCTGGAAGATTTCTGATTACAGTTTCGATTTCCTTGCTTGTGATGGGTCTGTTAAGATCTTCTATTTCTTCCTGGTTCAGTTTTGGAAAGTTATACTTTTCTAAGAACTTGTCCATTTCTTCCAAGTTGTCCATTTTATTGGCATAGAGCTGCTGGTAGTAGTCTCTTATGATCCTTTGTATTTCAGTGTTGTCTGTCGTGATCTCTCCATTTTCATTTCTAATTTTGTTAATTTGGTTCTTCTCCCTTTGTTTCTTAATGAGTCTTGCTAATGGTTTGTCAATTTTGTTTATTTTCTCAAAAAACCAGCTTTTAGCTTTGTTGATTTTTGCTATGGTCTCTTTAGTTTCTTTTGCATTTATTTCTGCCCTGATTTTTAAGATTTCTTTCCTTCTGCTAACCCTGGGGTTCTTCATTTCTTCCTTCTCTAGTTGCTTTAGGTGTAGAGTTAGGTTATTTATTTGACTTTTTTCTTGTTTCTTGATGTAAGCCTGTAATGCTATGAACCTTCCCCTTAGCACTGCTTTTACAGTGTCCCATAGGTTTTGGGTTGTTGTGTTTTCATTTTCATTCATTTCTATACATATTTTGATTTCTTTTTTGATTTCTTCTATGATTTGTTGGTTATTCAGAAGCGTGTTATTTAGCCTCCATATGTTTGAATTTTTAACAATTTTTTTCCTGTAATTGAGATCTAATCTTACTGCACTGTGGTCAGAAAAGATGACTGGAATGATTTCAATTTTTTTAAATTTACCAAGACTAGATTTATGGCCCAGGATGTGATCTATTCTGGAGAAGGTTCCGTGTGCACTTGAGAAAAAGGTGAAGTTGATTGTTTTGGGGTGAAATGTCCTATAGATATCAATTAGGTCTAGCTGGTCCATTGTGTCATTTAAAGTTTGTGTTTCCTTGTTAATTTTCTGTTTAGTTGATCTATCCATAGTTGTGAGTGGGGTATTAAAGTCTCCCACTATTATTGTGTTACTATTAATTTCCTCTTTCATACTCATTAGCGTTTGCCTTACATATTGCGGTGCTCCTATGTTGGGTGCATATATATTTATAATAGTTATATCTTCTTCTTGGATTGATCCTTTGATCATTGTGTAGTGTCCTTCTTTGTCTCTTTTCACAGCCTTTATTTGAAAGTCTATTTTATCTGATATGAGTATTGCGACTCCTGCTTTCTTTTGGTCTCCGTTTGTGTGAAATATTTTTTTCCAGCCCTTCACTTTCAGTCTGTATGTGTCTCTTGTTTTGAGGTGGGTCCCTTGTAGACAGCATATATAGGGGTCTTGTTTTTGTATCCATTCAGCCAGTCTTTGTCTTTTGGTTGGGGCATTCAACCCATTTACATTTAAGGTAATTATTGATAGGTATGGTCCCATTGCCATTTACTTTGTTGTTTTGGGTTCACGTTTATACAACCTTTCTGTGTTTCCTGTCTAGAGAAGATCCTTTAGCATTTGTTGAAGAGCTGGATTGCTGGTGCTGAATTCTCTCAGCTTTTGCTTGTCTGTAAAGCTTTTGGATTCTCCTTCGTATCTGAATGAGATCCTTGCTGGGTACAGTAATCTAGCTTGAAGGTTATTCTCTTTCATTACTTTAAGTATGTCCTGCCATTCCCTTCTGGCCTGGAGGGTTTCTATTGATAGATCAGCTGTTATCCTTATGGGAATCCCTTTGTGTGTTATTTGTTGTTTCTCCCTTGCTGCTTTTAATATTTGTTCTTTGTGTTTGATCTTTGTTAATTTGATTAATATGTGTCTTCGGGTGTTTCACCTTGGGTTTATCCTGTTTGGGACTCTCTGGGTTTCTTGGACTTGGGTGGCTATTTCCTTCCCCATTTTAGGGAAGTTTTCAGCTATTATCTCCTCGAGTATTTTCTCATGGCCTTTCTTTTTGTCTTCTTCTTCTGGGACTCCTATGATTCAAATGTTGGGGCGTTTCATATTGCCCCAGAGGTCCCTGAGGTTGTCCTCATTTCTTTTGATTCTTTTTTCTTTTTTCCTCTCTGCTTCATTTATTTCCACCATTTTATCTTCTACCTCACTTATCCTATCTTCTGTCTCCGTTATTCTACTCTTGGTTCCCTCCAGAGTGTTTTTGATCTCATGTATTGCATTATTCATTTTTAATTGACTCTTTTTTATTTCTTCTAGGTCTTTATTAAACATTTCTTGCATCCTCTCAATCTCTGTCTCCAGGCTATTTATCTATAACTCCATTTTGTTTTAAAGATTTTGGATCATTTTTATTATCATTATTCTAAATTCTTTTTCAGGTAGATTCCCTATCTCCTCCTCTTTTGTTTGACTTGGTGGGCATTTTTCATGTTTCTTTACCTGTTGGGTATTTCTCTGCCTTTTCATCTTGTTTAGATTGCTGTGTCTGGAGTGGGCTTTCTGTATTCTGGAGGTCTGTGGTTCCTTTTTAATGTGGAGGTTTCACCCAGTGGGTGGGGTTGGACAATTGGCTTGTCAAGGTTTCCTGGTTAGGGAAGCTTGCGTCGGTGTTCTGGTGCGTGGAACTGGATTTCTTCTCTCTGGAGTGCAATGGAGTGCCCGGTAATGAGTTTTGAGATGGGTCTATGTGTTAGGTGTGACTTTGGGCAGCCTGTATGTTGACGCTCAGGGCTATGTTCCTGCGTTGCTGGAGAATTTGCATGGTATGTCTTGCTCTGAAATTTACTGGCTCTTGGGTGGTGGTTGGTTTCAGTGTAGGTATGGAGGCTTTTGGATGGTCTCTTATTAATGTTCTGTGTAGTCAGGAGTTTTCTGGTGTTCTCAGGTTTGGGGCTTAAGTCTCCTGCCTCTGGATTTCAGTTTTATTCTTCCAGTAGTCTCAAGACTTCTCTAACTATACAGCACTGATAATAAAACTTCCAGGTTAATGGTGAAAAGATTCTCCACCATGAGGGACACCTAGAGATGTTCACAGAGTTACATGAAGAAGAGGAGAGGGAGGAGGGAGATAGAGATGAGCAGGAGGAGAAAAGGGGGGACTCGAGAGGAGAGAGACAGATCTATGCAGTTGTCTGTTCCCAAAGTGTTCTCCGTAGCCCAGACACCCACAAAGATTCACAGAATTGGATTGGGAAGAGAAGGGGAAAGGAGGAAATAGAGGTGTTCTGAGGTAGAAAACGGAGAGTCAAGATTGGGAGAGTAATCAACACACTCCTGAATAAAAATGGGAACTGAATATTGGATTCTTAAATGTCCAAAATTTATATCACATGCTGAAAAACAAAGATTAAAAATCTAGAGTAGAGGTTAGACTCTTAAAGATACAATATTAAAAACAAAAACACAAAAAATTTTAGATATATGAAGTTTGGTTTAACAATAGGGCCTCTCTTTTTTTTTTGCAAGGTTATAGTGAAATGAAAATGAAAATTAAGGAGTAGTAGAGGAGTAATAGAGGACTTTAAAAGAAAATAAGAGAAAAAGAAAGAAAAAAAAAAGAAGAAAAGAAAAAAAACAAGAAAAAAAATTTTTTTCCTAATTAAAAAAATCGTAAAAATATATGAAAATGAAAGTTAAGGAGTAGTGGGGGAGTAATAGGGAATTTTAAAAGAAAAGAAAAGAGAAAAAAATAAAAAAGAAAAGAAAAGAAAAAATTTTTTTAATTAAAAAAAAAAAAGTAAAAATATATCTAGGACTTTTTCTGGCGCTGTTGCAGTCAGTGTGGGTTCGGTTCAGTTTCAGATAGCTCCACATTCCAGCTTACACTTCTTGATATCTATAGGCCCCTTCCTGTGTAGTCGGTGTTACCTACAGGGATTTTAATCTGTTGCACCGGTCCCTTCTGAAGCAGTTCCCTTTGTTTATTTGGCTTGTGTTTGCCGGTCTCTTCAGTGCCTAGTTTCCGCCCTGACACAGGCAGGCGGAGGTGGTCTCTTGCTCAGGTTCGCTAGTTCCGTCGCGCTGCGGGGAGGGAGGGGCGCTGCTTTCCCCGTCTACGCTGCTCAGGCTCCCGGCTGCTCTATATGGAGCGTGCCCTGCGTTGCGTGGGTTCCAGTTTTCGGGTATTCCACAAACGCGCTGACTCGGTTGTGCCTGCGTTTTGTGCCTTCCCCGCCGGAGCAGCTTAGCAGCCAGGAGCTTGACAGGCGCACTCTCCCTGGGTGCGGTGTGCCTTCTCCCCTCCGCGGGCACAGCCTCAGTTTCCGCCCGTGCCGGTCGGGTGCGTGTGCCTTGAGTTTAGCCGCAACCCTCCCGGCAGATGTCGACCATTCAGAATCTCAGGAAGTCTTTGGTTAGAAACTGGAAGCCTGTTTGCAATGTGGTAGGGGATGCCGTCTTTGGGGCCGAGTTTGCCCCTTTCACCTCCCCCCTGCCTCCTGCCTCCGGCGGGGCTGGGCCGGTCAGCCATAGCCTAGCTCTTCTCTGGACTTGCCCAGACCCTTTGTTCTGTGAACGGCCGGCAGTGTGTTCAGGCCGGTTAATTTTCTCTCTTTTGCTATCTCACAATTAAGTTGGAAGCTCACAAAAGCTCCCTCCAATTGCCCTCAGGGCACTCAGGCCCGGTCCTTACCCTGAGCAATGCCGCCAGCTCCTCTCTGTTCAGCCCCCACTGGCTGGTGGCGGATGCGGGCGTCTGGGGTACTTTTCTACTGGGAGTTGCTTTTAGGCACGTAATCTGTGGGTTTTATTTATTTTTCCCTCCCAGTTAGGTTGCCCTTCGAGATTCGAAAACTTCCCCCAGACCCGCCAGTGTGAGGTTTTCCTGGTGCTTGGAAACTTCCTCTATTAAGACTCCCTTCCCGGGACAGGTCTCTGTCCCTAGCTCTTTTGTCTCTCTTTTTATCTTTTATATTTTGTCCTACCTCCTTTCAAAGACAATGGGCTGCTTTTCTGGGCTCCTGATGTCTTCAGCTAGCGATCAGAAGTTGTTTTGTGAAGTTTGCTCTGCGTTCAGTTGTTCTTTCGATGAATTTGTGGGGGAGAAAGTGGTCTCCCTGTCCTATTCCTCCACCATCTTGGCTCCTCCCCCTGTGTGTACCTTTTTGAACTATGGTCTTCTCAGGGTATTCTCCCAGAAGTGGGATTGCCAGATCAAATGATAGCTTTGTTTTTCCTGCTTGAAGGAACCAAAATACTGTACTTTACAGCACTACCAATTTGCATTCCTTCCAGCAGTGTACAAAGGTTGCATATTCTCCATGCCCTCTTCAGCATTTGCTGTTTGGAAACTTGCTGATGGTGGCCATTCTAACTGGAGTCAGTTGATAACTCGTCGCAGATTCTAATTTGCAATTGTCGAATAATTGGCTTGGAAAAGGAAATGGCACCCCACTCCCAGTACTCTTGCCTGGAAAATCCCATGGACGGAGGAGCCTGGTAGGCTTCAGTCCATGGGGTCGCGAAGAGTCGGACATGACTGAGCGACTTCACTTTCACTTTTCACTTTCATGCATTAGAGAAGGAAATGGCAACCCACTCCAGTGTTCTTGCCTGGAAAATCCCAGGGACGGGGGAGCCTGGTGGGCTGCCATCTATGGGGTCGCACAGAGTTGGACATGACTGAAGCGATTTAGCAGCAGCAATAATTGGCTTATCATTGGCTTTTTATCAACAGTATAAATAAAATGTACCTCTTGAATTTTCTTCTTGAAATCCAGCCCATTCAAAAATTCTTTATCCATGATCTTTGTGAGGACATTTCTTCAGGGGCAGGTATTATATATTTGCAGCAATACAAATCTTGTGGATGTTAACTACGATAACAGCAGGGAGTCAAGTTGCTGTTATGAGAAACGGCCACAAGATGGGAGTACTTTCCCATTCCCAATCTGGAAAATAGAATTGGAGCCTTTTAGACAAAATTGTGTTCCTGATGGTAAATGAGAACGGAACAGGGTGGGGACGGGGGTGGGGGGTAGAACAAAGACCCAAGGGCTTGTGTCTCTTTACCTCTGCCCCCCTTCCTTACCTATTTGCCTCCTCCCACACCCCTCAGCCAAAGCCCGAGCCCTCCAAAAGCGTTTTGCCAAGAGTATTGAGGGTCAGTAGCTAGGGTGGCTCTAAGCAAACTGGCTTTTCCTGGGACCACACCACGGGGCGCTCTGGAGCGCAAAGATTCTCAGAGATCTTCCTGGCGTGCCGCTCCACTGTCCTTTGGAGGCACGAGTCTTGGCTGACCTGAGAAGGGCCCGCCTGCATGCCGAAGCAGTGGTTTTATTTGAGGGGACCCGGCACTTCTGATAGAAGTGGGAATCATTTGCTGGCATGACCTCCTGAGCAGCCTCAAACTCACACCACTCATGCTTTGGGAGCCGAGTCTACTCAGGTCTAAGGATAAGAAACCAGCCTGGGTGACTCGGGTCCAGGAGAATAGAGTAGACATTTTTTGCTCTTATGACTGTTTCATTTACTTTCTTTTCTGTTTTGGATATTCTATTGCAATGGAGTTGACATGCATCGTTCTCTTTGTTTGAGTTCTTCAGCTCCTTGATTCACTTCTACATAGGCCTGTACCTAGAGTTTTGCAGATTCTCATCCCATGATGGTATTGCAGTGTTGAGTCAAATTTCCTGGGCCCTTCTGTGGGTCTTCGGCTATGATATATTTTTATGTGCATTTCCAGTAGTTTGGGGCCTCCTCATTGATCCTGCTCCCTGCGTCCCCCTGCCAACCTCCCCATCTATGCCTTGGCAGTGGTATGTTTCATGTGCAAGCCTGTGAGCCTGATTTTTGTGTGGGACACTGCTGGGTTTCGATCATGTTTTAGCTATCACCTGTAAGTGAAATCAGTCATACTTGTGTTCTGTCTGCCTCACTGGGCTTAGTGTGAGCCTCTCCTGGCCCATTGAGTTGCTTAAAACAGCATGATTTCATTGTGTTTGGGGCTGAGTCACTGTCCACTGGTATGGGTGGCTTGCCTTCTTTCTCTGTTCATCTGTCCTCACACTTGGGTCATTCCTCTGCCTTGGCTATTGTAAATAATGCAGACACGACCAATACAGTGCCTGTGACTTTTGCAAGGATGCTTTTCTCTGGGTATCCTTCCAGGAAGAGATACACAATCTTTGGTAGCTCCGTTTTTCTTTTCTTAAATGAACATCCAGACTATTCTCCAGAGTGACTGTTGCCAGTTTATAGTCCCACCTTGGCACTGGAGAGTTCCCTATTCCCCCATTCCACTCCCCAGACCCGGGGAGCCTTTTTTGAAGTGTTGATTTTGTAATGATTGCTGCCAGAGGATCCCTGGGTGTCTTTGTCTTGGGGTCTTTCTCCTGAGAGATCCTGAGCATTTTCGTTTCAGGTGATTTTTCTCTGTGACAAAGACTATGAATAAAATGTGGCTGTTGAAATATGCACGGGGAGGGTCGGCTGTATTTTGAGTTAGGTTTTCATTAGGTGCCGCCATGGACCTTTCTTGGTGGGGAAGGTCATCTGCATCCCCAATCCTGTGAACCTTAAGTACTCTGCCTTCAGTCTTCTCGTTGCAGTTCCAGAAGATGTCCACAAGGCGGCAGCACTTCTTCATGCACCACTGTGTTCACTGGGCCATCCTTCCTGGGTCGTCAAGGAGAGTGGAAGGTGCCCAAGGGCTTGTGTCTCTTTACCTCTGTCTGCTTCCTCTACCCCTTCGCCTCCTCCCGACCACCTCAGTCAAACCCCAAGCCCTGCAAAAGTGTTATGCCGAGGGTCCTGAGTGTCAGTTGTTGGGGCGACTGTAAGCAAGCTGGCTGTAATCAGGGACCACAGCCCCGGGAGCCCTGGAGCCCTACTCCTCTCGGAGCTCTTCCAGGCGCGCCTCTTCACCGTCCTTTGGCGCCTTGAGGCTCGGCCTAGGTGGAAAGGGCCCACCTGCATCCTCGGTGGTGGTTTCATTCAGGGGGCACCCCCGCCAAGTTCTGATGGAAGCGGGGCTCCTTTGCTGGCACGGCCTCCTGAGCAGCCTCAATCCCACCCCAGTCTGCTTTGGGAGCCGAGTCCGCTCAGGTCTAGGGTTGGGCCAGGTCCCAGGGGGATTGTTATGGTTAGAAGTCCACTATTTTTCCTTATTTGTGTCTGCTGAATGTCCTGTGTTCTTTCTCCTCTTGTTGTTTTAAATGTTTTCTCTGTTTCCGTTCTTGACTCTGTGCCAAGTTTTGTTTATTTTGTACTTATCCTGCTTGGTATTTGCTGCACTTCTGCTATCTGTGTATTACTTCCTTTCTCCAGAAAATTCTTATTATCTTTTAAAGTATTTCTTCTATCCAGTTTTCTCTCCCCTGTCCTTCTGGGGCTCCAGTTACATGAATTAATATTTCTGACTATTTTATATTGTCTCACATGTCTCTTATGATCTGTTTCTGTTTTGTTTTTCATTGTTTTTATTATCTGTGCTTTAGTTTGGATACTTTTATTGACTTGTCTTTAAGATTCATGATCCTTTCTTTGGTTTTGTTCGGTCTACCAATAAGCCTCTCCAATGAACTGCTAATTTTATCTTTTATTTTTTTCAGCTTTATTTTATCCACTTTGATTTTATTAAGAGGTCTCATTTCTTTGCTTAAATTCTTCATCTTTTCATCTATTTTTGTAATATTGTCTATGTTCTTTTATACATTTATAAAAGTCATTTTATTTTTTTGTCAGCTAATTACGACATCTGAGTCATCTGTGAGTTATTTTATTTACTATGTTTTTCCCCCTTGCTGATCAACAGCTGTTTTTTCTTATGACTGTTAAAAATTGAGTAGAAAATAAGAGGGTGAACTGGTTGTATTTTCCTGTAGGAAACCATGCTTTTTTGCTTTGTAAGATAGCTAGGTTGAGCTGCTGATCTTTTCAACCAGGAGTTGACCTGAACCAGAGTCTCGTTGCACAAGTATTGATCATTAGTTTATCTCTGATTTCAAATGTCTTTAGAGTGAGAGTTGTCCTAGTCTCTGATAGGATCCTTCCTCTAGCAGCATTTTGGGATAAAAACATCCGAAGACTAAGAAAATCTCTTTCTGTGGGGGCTTGTAGCTAAGCCCTTGATTTCTTGTGTCACTTCACACTGAGCAAAAGCATACACAGTGGAAAAACCAGCTTTATGTTTGAAACTCCTCCAGATTTATATGTCACAGGAGCCTGCATGGTCATTAAAATATCTGTCAATTTCTCCTTACTTCAGCAAACTCCCTCTGCAGTATAGCGGGTCAGTCCAATACCTACCTGTCTTTACTTGCTTCTAGAAGTAAAACTAGCAGCTGGTCTGTGTGAAAGGCTCATCCCTTTCTGAAATTTAGTTCCTTTAGGCTTGTGCTCAATGTTCGGTTGCTCAGTTGTGGCCAACTTGTTGCAACCCCTTGGACTGTAGCCCAGCAGGCTTCTCTGTCAGTGGAATTTTCTAGGCAGGAATATTGGAATGGTTTGCCATTTCTGAAATTTAGTTCCTTTAGACTTACATGTATCCAAAATGCTCCTGTGTGTTTACAGTTTTTATGATTTTTGTAACCTCTGTGTGTTTCTATTTACCATAGTGTGAAGGATTGTTTGGCATGTCCTTCTATATATAGCCTAATCAAAAGTGGAGTTCTGGAAAAACTAATAAGACAAGTTGTTTTCATGCAGCATATACCCAATACTATGGTGCCATGATCACTGATAACTTATAATGGGAAACATTAATTTTTTAAAGTATTTTAATTCCATTTCTTCCTTAAGCAAAAAAAAAAAGGTTTAAGAAGTAGTTTACAAATATAAGAGGACACAATTTTATTGTTTCTTGAAAAATTTATGTTTATAAGACATGAATGATATGATTTACAATAGCATTTTGTAGAAATGCATTCCATTTTTCTTTTATTTTAGGAATTTTTAGAATGTGCTCATGAAGCCTGCAAAGTACATAATCTTCAGCCTGTTAAATTTTTTCTTGAAAAAATGATTCAGACATATGAGATGATGATCGTTAGACATGGGTAAGATTATAGATAGTTAGATGCCATAGTTAGCTGTTATTTTTTTAAGTTAAACTATTAAAACAACTAAAATTTATAAACCAAAGAGTCAGCAAATTTTGCTAGGTGCAGTAGGGAGCAACCCTCCATCCCCACTCTACCCCAACCAATCTCCATTCCAGTGACTTAAAAACAACGCTGTATTTCTCTCACGCTACATGTCCAAAAAAGATTGGAAAGGAGTGCTCATTCAGTGATGTAGGACTAATGACCCTCCACAATTTGCCCCTTTGATCATCAAATACGTTATTTGTTCTACTTCATGAACATTAAATACACTTTTACTTTCCCAAGGAGGCAACCTGAAAGTTCCAACCAAGGAACCAGACTCAAAGTCTAGAATCTCTAGATGATATGTGATAGTCTGTGTATCAGATTTGAAAGCTGTTCCTCTTGTTCCAGAGATCTAAAAATAGAAAAACAAGTTATCTGCCCTGCACACATCCAGCATTATAATAGTGGGTTTACAGAACATGATTACCACAGCAAATACTCACATTCAGAAACTGAAGAGACAAAGCCGGTACTTGTCAATAGCAGTTCTGAAATTCAGCAGGGCATGTTGGGCCCTAATTCCAGAGCCAGACTGACTGTAAAGTACCTCAGTAGTTTGTACAGGCCCTTCCAGGGAGTCAGAGTCATTTTATACATAATTTATTGTAAAGGGTATCATCAAATGGCTCTGGCCATTTTATATTCATAATTTTATATATATATATATATATTTTTTCCCCCTTCCTGAAACAGCCTCCCCTACCAATTGTATAAACTGAGATCCCCGTAAAACCTGGGTATACTTCTGTTTGACGTTGCTACCCAAGAGGGGTTTTCCAGGAACCTGTCCTCTGTGGACTTTGGTTCAACCTTGTGAGGGGTCTCCCCTCTTCCTTTTCTTCCCTGGTCACATGTGAGGTGGATAATAGAGAAAATTTCCTTGAGAGCTGAAAAATGTTTTCAGCTGGCTCTCTACCTATGCAAAGTTGATGTCTCAAAGGTCATGATTTTTTAAAGGCAGGTTTTTTTTTTAAGCTCTTTGTATTATATAAATTTTCAAACATATGTAAAAATAGAGGGAATTAGTACAGTCAACCCTCATGCATTCAGTAACTAAGAGTCTTTTTTACATCTTAAGCATTCACATTGTGTTTTAGCCTAGACTCATGATTTCTTTGTCAGTTAACTCTCTCAGAAACTTAATAAACTTTTTTTCCATTTGATTCCAGGTGTGTCAGGAACCACCAGAGTAGTCCTTACTAAGTCACACCTTTCTAAATGTCCTTGTAGTATCCTTGAACCTATCTGGCTTAGTTGGTAGGCCCATTTCCTTAATCTGTTTTCCCTAATTATTTCACCATCTGGAAATGATTGCTGGGAACCATATTAACCTTGCATATCTTATAATGAAGTGATACAATGGCCCTGCTCTTGATTTGGTCTTGCTACTAGGCTAAGCTGATCTTTGTTGTTCAAAGATTTTCTCAACTTATATACTAGGCTAAGCTGATCTTTGTTGTTCAAAGATTTTTCTCAACTTATCTCTTACCGATTGCAGATGAGAATAAATCACCTCATTCAGTCTCTCAAGTCTCTATATCTCAGCTTTCTCTACTTTCATTCCTGCTTGCAAAGTGGCCATATTTTCCTGAGCTCATTTCTTTTTGTAGTTCCTTGTTAAATGCATCCCTTAGCCACCAATATATACTAATAATTCTCTGTTCACTATCTTTTCCCCCTAAAACCACAATTTCAATAGATTTATTATCTATCTCCCAGATTATCTCAAGGAATAAATTTACCAAATGTTTGATCAGTCGCTTAGTCGTGTCCGACTCTTTGCAACCTCATGATCCGCAGCATACCAGGCCTCCCTGTCCATCATCAACTCCTGGAGTTTATGCAAACTCATGTCCATTGAGTCGATGATGCCATCCAACCATCTCATCCTCTGTCATCCCCTGCTCCTCCTGCCCTCCATCTTTCCCAGCATCAGGGTCTTTTCCAATGAGTCAGCTCTTAGCATCAGGTGGCCAAAGTGTTGGAGTTTTAGCTTCAACATCAGTCCTTCCAATGAACACCCAGGACTGATCTCCTTTAGGATGGATTGGTTGGATCTCCTTGCAGTCCAAGGGACTCTCAAGAATCTTCTCCAAGACCACAGTTCAAAAGCATCAATTCTTTGGCGCTCAGCTTTCTTTATAGTCCAACTCTCACATCCATACATGACTACTGGAAAAACAGGTTTGACTAGACGGAACTTTGTTGGCAAAGTAATGTCTCTGCTTTTTAAGATGCTGTCTAGGTTGGTCATAACTTTCCTTCCAAGGAGCAAGCGTCTTTTAATTTCATGGCTGCAGTCACCACCTGCAGTGATTTTGGAACCCCCAAAATAAAGTCAGCCACTGTTTCCATTGTTTCCCCATCTATTTGCCATGAAGTGATGGGACCGGATGCCATGATCTTAGTTTTCTGAATGTTGAGCTTTAAGCCAACTTTTTCACTCTCCTCATTCACTTTCATCAAGAGGCTCTTTAGTTCTTCTTCACTTTCTACCATAAGGGTGGTATCATCTGCATATCTGAGGTTATGGATATTTCTCCCAGCAATCTTGATTCCAGCTTGTGCTTCATCCAGTCCAGCGTGTCTCATGATATACTCTGCATATAAATTAAATAAGCAGGGTGACAATATACAGCCTTGACGTACTCCTTTTCCTGTATGGAACCAGTCTGTTGTTCCATGTCCAGTTCTAACTGTTGCTTCCTGACCTGCATACAGGTTTCTCAAGAGGCAGGTCGGGTGGTCTGGTATTCCCATCTCTTTCAGAATTTTCCACAGCATAGCATTAATTCCCAATCCTTTAGCCTCTGTTAATAGTTAATTTGCCACCCACAACTTAGCCTCTAAGCCAGTGCCCCTTATTTTAGTCTCTCTCTCTCTTTCTTTTTTTTTTTTTTTATCGTGGCAAGAATACCTTTCTCCCTTCTAGGTACCAATTTCTATCAGTAAGGACGGACTAGGTTATTCCAGAGAAACAATCTGTACCCAAATCTTAGTGACTTGAGAACAAAGGTGTATTTCTCAATCATACTGTTTTCAGTATAATTTAACTTGGAGGTTCTGCTCATCATAATTATTCAGGTCCCAGGCTGTTGGAGCAGCCACCGTCTCAACATTGTGGGTCACAGCTTGCTAGAGGGAAAAGAGAGAGCTCTGTAGGGTCCCTTATGGGCAATTATCTCTCCTCTACCAAGTAACACTCATCATTTCCATTTATTACTCCTTAGTCACCTAGTAGTCCTGAAAGAGAGCAAGGAAGGCTACTATGTTCCAGCAGAGAAGAGATTCAGGGTATTTGGCAAAGAGCACTGTAGTAAGTGAAAATGAGGAAAAGTGAATCCTCTCCACCTCCCTGCTTAGGAAACCTCAAGTCATTAAATTTTTTTTCTTAAGTATGCAGTTGTTTCCATTTTCATTTGGAAATTTTTTTTTTCATCATTTGGAAAATTTTTATTCTCTTTTGTAGATAAAGGTTTTAATATTGAGAACTTGATTTAGAGGTCAGTTAAATGTAACCACCTTATATCCAAGACAAAGTAATATAATTTCAAAAATTATATGTAGTAATTATCATAAGGTGAAAGTTTATATACAAATATATAGGTAAATAATTTAACTTACCATTATTTTTGAGAATCTTATTGTATAATGACTTCTTTTCCTTCATAGTTTTATGTTAGTAGGAGAGCCTTTTGCTGCTAAAACAAAAGTTCTGCATATGCTGGCTGATACTCTAACTCTTATGAATGAACGTGGCTATGGAGAGGAAGAAAAAGTCATTTATAGGACTGTAAACCCCAAATCCATTACTATGGGCCAACTTTTTGGACAATTTGACCCAGTGTCCCACGAGGTAATCCACAGTAGAAACATTCTCTACTCTTATTGACAATGCACATTAAGCCAAGAAATTTGAAATATTTTTATGTTATCACTTTATAGTTTTTTTAAAGGAAGCTTTCCAACTCTTCCTTTTTTCCTCCTCAGTGGACTGATGGCATTGTGGCTAACACTTTTAGAGAATTTGCCTTATCAGAAACACCTGACCGGAAATGGGTTGTATTTGATGGTCCCATTGACACTTTGTGGATAGAGAGCATGAACACAGTACTGGATGATAATAAAAAGGTAAACCATCATGATTAAAAGCAAAACAGATGCACAGTATGAGTATGCTTAACGCTACTGAGCTGCAAACCTAAAATGGTTAACATGGTAAATTTATGTTGTTTTTTTTACCACAATTAAAAAAAAAACAAAGCAGATACAGACATGCTTAAGCATGTTATATGTCCAACAACTAAATCCCAATATTTAAAATGAAGGATGCCGCAAATTGAAAAAGTTTATAAGTTATCTTTTCAATGAAAACTATGCTGTGGTAAATTCTTTGCTTAGTTTTTTTTTTAAATTAAAATACAAGTATATTAAAATTACTGCATTAGCAGGAAGGTATAGTAATGTGATAATAAGTTATGTGACTATAGTCTTAAGGTTTCTTATAGAAATTTAATATTTCAGAAGAAAACAAAAACCCTTCTTTTTTGAAAACATAGACTGCTTCAGTGCTTATATGTGGTACATAACCTTAGAACCTGTGAGATTTAAAAAAATAAGAAAATGGAAGTCTTATATTTATTTTAACTGAGAGATAACATATGTAAAGTATAAAATGCATACCAAAGTTTAGAGTCTTATGTATTTTTTTACATACACATACATCCAGATGACCAAATTATAAATAAAAATACCTTAAATTTATTGTTTCCTACAAGGTTCACTTAAGTCCCTATGCAATCTGTACATCTTCCCAAAGGCACAATCATTATTCTAACTTGTGCTGTGATAAACTAGTTTTGCCAGTTCTTGAACTTCATGTAAATAGAATCATACCATATAATGTTTTCTTTCTTTTGGTCAATACAACAACCTATGATATTAATATTGTAGTTCCATTTTATTTCTTTATTATTCTTTTAATATCTGTATTAGTATTCTACTGTATCAATATACCACAATTTATTTTTATATCTAAATGAAATAATTATACTACTAAGTAAGCAAACTAGTTTAATTAACATTCAAACATATACTCCAGTACTTTATCATAAGTAGTTAGTTGTTTGTTTATTTTTTTTTTCATTATTCAGTCATATTGATTGGACTAAGGGGGAAAGCAAACAGACAAGAAATAGTGATGATTCAGAAGAGAGGGTTAATCAGTTTAGTCAAGCCTAAGGTAAGAGAAACCCCACTAAGACGGTATGCACTGAGAGAGGGCATCAGAGGGCAGACAGACTGAAACCACAATCACAGAAAACTAACCAATGTAATCACACAGACCACAGCCTTGTCTAACTCAGTGAAACTAAGCCATGCCATGTAGGGCCACCCAAGATGGATGGGTGGAGAGTTCTGACAAAATGTGGTCCACTGGAGAAGGGAATGGCAAACCACTTCAGTATTCTTGCCTTGAGAACCCCATGAACAGAATGAAAAGGCAAAAAGATAGGATACTGAAAGATGAACTCCCCAGGTGGATAGGTGCCCAATATGCCACTGGAGATCAGTGGAGAAATAACTCCAGAAAGAATGAAGAGACGGAGCCAAAGCAAAAACAACACCCAGTTGTGGATGTGCCTGGTGATAGAAGCAAGGTCTGATGCTATAAAAAGCAATATTGCATAGGAACCTGGAACATTAGGGCTATGAATCAAGGCAAATTGGAAATGGTCAAACAGGAGATGGCAAGAGTGAATGTCGACATTTTAGGAATCAGAGAACTAAAATGGACTGGAATGGGTGAATTTAACTTAGATGACCATTATTTCTACTACTGTGGGCAGGAATCCCTTAGAAGAAATGGAGGAGCCATCATAGTCAACAGAAGAGTCTGAAATGCAGTACTTGTATGCAATCTCAAAAACGACAGCATGATCTCTGTTCGTTTCCAAGGCAAACCCGACCAGTAATGCTGAAGAAGCTGAAGCTGAACAGTTCTATGAAGACCTGCAAGACCTTTTAGAATTAACACCCCAAAAAGATGTCTTTTTCATTATAGGGGAATGGAATGCAAAAGTAGGAAGTCAAGAAACACCTGGAGTAACAGGCAAATTTGGCCTTGGGAGTACAGAATGAAGCAGGGCAAAGGTTAATAGAGTTTTGCCAAGAGAATGCACTGGTCATAGCAAACACCCTCTTCCAACAACACAAGAGAAGACGCTACACATGGACATCACCAGATGGTCAATACCAAAATCAGATTGATTATATTCTTTGCAGCCAAAGATGGAGAAGCTCTATACAGTCAGCAAAAATAAGACCGGGAGCTGACTGTGGCCCAGATTGTGAACTCCTTATTACCAAATTCAGACTTAAATGGAAGAAAGTAGGGAAAACCACTAGGCCATTCATAACCAATCTAACCCTTATGATTATACAGTGGAAGTGAGAAATAGACTTAAGGGACTAGATCTGATAAGAGTGCCTGATGTACAGGAGACAGGGATCAAGACCATCCCCAAGAAAAAGGAATGCAAAAAAGCAAAATAGCTGTCTGAGGAGGCCTTACAAATAGCTGTGAAAAGAAGAGAAGCTAAAAGCAAAGGAGAAAAGGAAAGACATATCCATTTGAATGCAGAGATCCAAAGAATAGCAAGGATAGATAAGAAAGCCTTCCTCAGTGATCAGTGCAAAGAAATAGAGGAAAACTATAGAATGGGAAAGACTAGAGATCTCTTCAAGAAAATTAGAGATACCAAGGGAACATTTCATGCAAAGATGGGCTCTATAAAGGACAGAAACGGTATGGACCAAACAGAAGCAGAAGATATTAAGAAGAGATGGCAAGAATACACAGAAGAACTGTACAAAAAAGATCTTCATGACCCAGATAATCACGATGGTGTGCTTACTCACCTAGAGCCAGATATCCTGGAATGTGAAGTCAAGTGGGCCTTAGGAAGCATCACTACAAACAAAGCTAGTGGACGTGATGGAATTCCAGTTGAGCTATTTCAAATCCTAAAAAATGATGCTATAAAAGTGCTACACTCAATATGCCAGCAAATTTGGAAAACTCAGCAGTGGCCACAGGACTGGAAAAGGTCAGTTTTCATTCCAATCCCTAAGAAAGGCAATGCCAAAGAATGCTCAAACTATTGCACAACTGCACTCATCTCACACGCTAATAAAGTAATGCCCAAAATTCTCCAAGCCAGGCTTCGGCAATATGTGAACTGTGAAGTTCCAGATGTTCAAGCTGGTTTTAGAAAAGGCAGAGGAACCAGAGATCAAATTTCCAACATCTGCTGAATCATTGAAAAAGCAAGAGGGTTCCAGAAAAACATCTATTTCTGCTTTATTGACTATGCCAAAGCCTTTGACTGTGTGGATCACAAGAAACTGTGGGAAATACTTCAAAAGATGGGAATACCAGACCTCCTGACCTGCCTCTTGAGAAATCTGTGTGCAGGTCAGGAAGCAATGGTTAGAACTGGACATGGAACAACAGACTGGGTCCAAATCGGGAAAGGAGTACATTCAAGTTGTATATTGTCACCCTGCTTACTTAACTTATATGGAAAGTACACCATAAGAAACACTGGACTGGATGCAGCACAAGCTGGAATCAAGATTGCTGGGAGAAATATCCATAACCTCAGATATGCAGATGATACCACCCTTATGGCAGAAAGTGAAGAAGAACTAAAGAGCCTCTTGATGAAAGTGAAAGAGAAGAGTGAAAAAGTTGGCTTAAAGCTCAAAATTCAGAAAACTAAGATCATGGCATCTGGTCCCATCACTTCATGGCAAATAGATGGGGAAACAATGGAAACAGTGGCTGACTTTATTTTGGGGGTTCCAAAATCACTGCAGGTGGTGACTGCAGCCATGAAATTAAAAGACTCTTATTCCTTGGAAGGAAAGTTATGACCAACTTAGACAGCATATTAAAAAGCAGAGACATTACTTTGTCAACAAAGGTCCATCTAGGCAAGGCTATGGTTTTTCCAGTAGTCATGTATGGATGTGAGAGTTGGACTATAAAGAGTCCTGAGTGCTGAAGAATTGATGCTCTTGAACTCTTGAGAGTCCCTTGGACTGCAAGGAGATCCAACCAGTCCATCCTAAAGGAGATCAGTCCCGGGTGTTCATTGTAAGGACTGATGCTGAAGCTGAAACTCCAATACTTTGGCCACCTGATGCAAAGAGCTGACTCATTTGAAAAGATCCTGATGCTGGGAAAGATTGAAGGCAGCAGGAGAAGGGGACAACAGAGGATGAGATGGTTGGATGGCATCACCAACTCAATGGACGTGAGTTTGCATAAACTCTGGGAGTTGGTGATGGACAGGGAGGCCTGGTGTGCTGCAGTCCATGGGGTTGCAAAGTCAGACACAACTGAGCAACTGAACTGAAGTGAAGGACTCAGAGCCTGGTGGAAGGATTGTTTCATATCAGATGAGAGGGTAGCAGGAAACGTGAATGTGTGGCTTTAATGGTGGAAATTTTTGAAGGCAAATTGTTTTTTTCTCGATGTCCTCATGGAGTGATATATTAGGATTCCATCTCACAAGGCAGTAGGTGGGTGGCAGTTGCGGTGACTCCTAGCCCCTGACCAACCGTTTGCATGTGGAGCATGCCAACCGTGCACTTGGTCAAGGGCAGACGTGGGGCTACAGAGGCGACCTGGACACAGAACGTGGGGCAAGGAACGAGGCTGGGGTGATGGATCCGTAAAGAGGGGCCTAGTCTCCCCAATCCTCGTAGGCAGAAGAGGAAAAATAAGACTCAAACTTCTCATAAACGCCTATTTGCTGGGTACTTTCTCCTTATCTTGAAAAAAAAAAAAAACCATGGGGAAAAAAATCTCAAAAGAGATTAAAGGAATAAAACCGTAAGAAGGCGAGAGATGGGAGGCCAGGGGGAGCCTGACCACGGTAGGGCTGGGGCGTCTGCCCCTGCGCCTCAGCCTCCTTCTTGGCCCGGGGGCCGGGCTCCCAAAGCCCCGCCGGTGGGTCCCTGAGAGAAGGTGCGGGGCCTCGGCGGGGTCTCCAGGGGCCAGAGGACAGAGGCCCAGTGGCCTGCTGCTGGGTTCAGTTCGGGTTTGGGCCCAGCGAGCGGGGGCGCCAGCTGTGCGGTCTCTCTGGGCTCGGCCCCAGAGGCCGGCAGCCCCAGGTGCAGCTCGTGGGTTTGATGCGCTCCCGCCGCCCTCGGAAATGCGGGAAGGAGGGCCGTGCGAGGGCGTCCGGGTACCCGCAGTGCGTCATGGCCTCGGACCGGCAGGCGGGCGGCCGTCGGGGGCGACTGTCCGTCTGGTAGACCTTTCCAGCCGCGGGGCGACGTCCTTCAGGGGTGGATTCTTGGGTAAGACACTCGCCCGGAAGAGTGGATTTCCCAGAGAAGGATCTCGAAATGCTACGCGTCCGACTCGGTGGAGAACTTCCTGTCTGTCAGGGCCTCGGGCGCCTCCCCCTGGACCGGCTGCTTGCGGGTGCCCTGGGTGCTGGAGGCCTCCTCGCTGAGGCCGGAGCCGCGGCCCCGGGCCACGTGGTCGGTCCCTCGGACACCAGCACCTCCAGGCGTCCCACAGCCGCGCTGACGTCTAGGAAGAACTGGAGGAGACAGTCTCCTCCCCGTACCGACCGAGCCCTCGCCGGTACTCCCCCAGGCCCCCTCCGCTGTGTTCTCGGCGACGATGTAAACCCGCCTCCTCCTCTCGGGTCAGGCCCAGAAGCTGCAACCAGATGTCCGCTGAAGTTGCGTCGGGACCCAGGCTTCAGCCAGGAAGGGCCGGACGGGAGCATCGTTCTTAACGGCGACTTTGTTCGTTCCCTCGGTAGTTGCCCAGCATCATGCCTCCACACTCTCCGTTCCCAGTGGCCTGCACCAGCTTCAGGCCCTTTCCTGCTCAGCGCCTCGGTGCCCTCCGTGACGTTTGGCCTCTCCGTCTGATCTGAGGTGCAGTGCTCCTCCAGCTGCCTGAGGGCCTCGTGGGTGCTGACCTTGCTGGCTTGGTCCAGGATGCGCTGGCGTCCCCGGCCTAGCCGGCGGTCTCCCGCACCAGGACGGGCCTGTCTGGTGGGCACAGCGGCCGCTCCGCCTGCTCCGCGCGGTCTGGCAGTGGAAGCAGGCGGTGAAGCTGAGTTCCATGCCTCTGCCTTCACGCCCTCCGGCTTCTGGACGTAGTTGGCTGGGGCGATGCCCTTGTGGCTCACCTTGTTCTTGGCTTTGTACCAGTTGGGGTCCTTGGTGACGGCCACTTGGTGAGCATGTCTTCTTTGCCAAAGGGAGGGTCTTTCTTGGTAGCGCATGAAAGTTGTACTTGGCAATATAGTCTGTATGGGACGGCCAGGAAACCTGAGTTGCTGACATCTTCTCATTAGATCTGGGGTTCCCCCAGTCACAGGAAGGCGGACATGTCTCTTGGTACCTTGAGAGCGCTGCCGTCTCGGCCCCCTCACTGCGGGCAGCATCAGTGGCCTGCGGAACAGTCCATGATCTGGGGAGGGGCGCAGGGGTCCTGGGGGCTGCGGTACAAAGATGTCTGTTTGAGAAAGAAAGGGGAGGAGAGACAGCCAGACAGAGGCAGGGGGATGGCTCTGCGCCCAGGTCGAGGAGGGAAGGAAGGTGGGTGGGGCCGGGGGCTGGGAGTTCGGGGTAGTAAACAATGTGGCTGGGCTGCAAACCACCGTGGTTCGACTGGCGACATCGCGCTGGGAGCCCAGGGCTGCCCCTGGCCTCTGGATGGGGCCAAAGGATCCCGGTGGCCACAGGCTGGCTGGGGTGGAAGAGGCAGGAAGCCCGGGTGTGGCCCCCGACACCGCGGCAACCTGAATTGCCGACGTCTTGGAAGATTTGGCAAATCCTTTTGGCTATTTATTTTTTTCTTCGTGAAGCGGTAGACGGTGGTTCTTTGTACACACGAGAAAGGGGAAGGTTTAAATTAGCCATCAAGAAAAATGGAAAAGAGAGCTGCCTAGGAAAACGAAGAAGCATATCTGGGTGTTACGGAGAACCTGATAGACTTGAAGACCATGAATTCTAAGTTTAGTGCCAAGGTCTGCCTCTGTGAGATTTTCTCTACCAGTCAAGCACTTTAGATGTGGGTGTAGCTCAGGTGGCTAGACTGGAAATACAGAAAGACTTTAAATATATTGACACTACAACGCTAGAAATGCTGGACCATAGAACAGAAGCTACTTAATGAAAGAAGTGAAAACAACAGGGGAATGAAAATCTCTGTGAAAATGAAGAGCAAATTTAGTAGGAGTCAACGAGTGAGAGAGCTGTATAGATAGGAGACATTATTAAAAGTTAACGACAATTACAAACGTGGAAGCCAAGGAGATTGAGAAAACAGAATAGCTTTAATAATAATAAGATAGTTATTTGGCAGAAAAGACACAGTTGATAAATTCAGTTTTTTACATATTTGATTAAAGAGGAATGTTTTAGATTAAAAGAGACCCAGAGGAGGCTGCAAATCCAATGCATGGTCCTTGATTGAATTTTGGTCTGAATAAATCAGTTGAAAAGACATTCCTGATACAACTGAGAATATTTGAGTATTGGCTGAGTAATTAGATGATATTAAGGAATTATTGGTAATTGTGTTAGATGTGATAATGTTATTGTGGTTATACAGGACAGTCCTTATTTTAAAAGATTAATATTGACTTATTTGGATGTGAAATGCCATGATATTTGTAATGATCTTTAAAATACTTTTTAAAAAGACAAAGCAAATATGGCAAAATGTTACCATTGGTTAACTCTAGAAGATAAGTATATGAATATTCATAGTGTTCTCTATTTTTTCTATTTCTTTTTTATTAATAAAAAAGTCTTACAACTATAAAATCTGTGGTATTTCATGTAATTTTTTAATAACAAAAACTGACAGTATAGGATTTTATAGTTTTTTCAGTATATCATGTAGTTCCTGTCTCCCCTCCTTATATGAGAGAGGACAGAGCTAGACTTAGAATTTAGATTTAAGATTTTTCTGGCTTCCATCCTAAGACTTATCCTATTATATCCTAAGAGGTACTTTAATAAATAGAATAAACTTCTGAGAAGTTTGAGATTTCTTAAAATAAACTTTTGAAAAATTGTTGCTTTCAGCTTTGCCTTATGAGTGGAGAAATCATTCAGATGTCCCCTCAAATGAGCCTCATCTTTGAAGCAATGGACCTTTCCCAGGCCTCAGTAAGCTCATAATTTGATATAATAGTAGTTTATTCATCTGTTCACTGGGTCATAAGTCTTTTTTTTTTATGTATTGTTTGTTTCTTTATTAAGTCTTAAATTATTGGAGTGTAGTTGATTTACAGTGTTGTGTTAGTTTCAGGAATAAGTCATTTTTACTATGTGTCAGAAAATGAGTTAGGTGCAAAAAATACAAAGATGAATAAGACAGTGTGTGCTCATTTAGAGAGGATGAGAAGCATACTAATATATAATATATATGTGTGTGTGTGTGTATCCTGATATAGAGGTACATGTTAGTGCTCTAAGGATATGGAGGGGGCAAGTGCCCAAGCGAGGAATGGGTAGAGGAAGAGGATGTGGGAAAATGTTTGAGTGTTTGATCTGGTTTTGAGGGGTAAGACTTCTCCGTGGAGATTGGTTGGGGCTTGGCACTCCAAATCATGACAAGATGTCTTGAAAAGACTTGGAGCCATGACATATCCGGGGATCAGTAACTGCAGATAGTTTCATCTAGTGTATGTGATGCTATGGAGGAAGACAGGAGCCAGATCATGAAGGACCTTATAAGTGATGCAAACAATTCTTTAATAACTAGCAGATTGGAAGATGAAAACTTGTCTTTTTTCCTCTAGCCTGCCACTGTAAGCCGCTGTGGCATGATTTATTTGGAGCCCTCACAGTTGGGATGGAAACCACTTGTGTCTTCATGGTTGAATTCACTGAAAGGACCTCTGCAGGAACCAGATCACCAAGCTCTTCTGAGAGGACTTTTTGACTGGTTAATAGAGCCCACTTTAAACCTCCGTAAGAAAAAATGCAAGGTAACATTATAATTCTCTTATCTACTCTAATTTCTTTACTTTCCATTCAACTTGACTAAGTTTAAAGTCAGAATGGTAGGATAAATAAATCTTTTCTACTTAGACATATAATATCCACTTTAAAAAAAATCAAAAGATTGATTATGACCATCCATGATTCATATGTAGTTGTAAGAAATAATACAGAGAGATCCCATATACACTTCACCTGATTTTCCCCCATGGCAACATTTTGCAAGACTGTATTATTATATCACAACAAGGATATTGACATTGATAACATCTACTGATCTTATTTACATTTCCCTAGTTATCCTTGTACTCATGTGTCTCTCTGTGTGCATGTGTCTGTATTCATGTGCATGCATTTATCCATCGGCATTTACTTGTTTTTAATTTTAATATGTATGCTTAAAGTGTACAAGATGATTTGATATACATATATGTAATGAAATGAATGGGCTTCCCTCGTAACTCAGCTGGTAAAGAATCCTCCTGTAATTCAGGAGACCCTGGTTTGATTCCTGGATCAGGAAGATCCCCTGGAGAAGGGAATGGTTACCCACTCCAGTACTGTTGCCTGGAGAGTGAAATGATTATCACAGTCAGGATAATTACCATATCTCCTCAAATAGTTAACACATATGTGTGTGTGTGTGATGAGAACACCTAAATCTATCTCTTAGCAAATCTTCAGTATTGATACAAATTGTACAGTATTACTAACTGTAGTTATCATGCTGTCCATTAGATCTCTAGACTTATTCATCCTGCATAACTAACTTTGTACTGTTCACCCATCTCCCCATTTCTCCCACCTCCTCCCCACTTGTTACCTCTGTTTTACTCTGCTTCTTTTTATGTATTCAACTTTTAGATCATGCATATAAGTGAGATCATGCAGTTTTTTCCTTTCTGTATCTGGCTTATTTCTCTTAGCATAGTGTCCTCAAGTTTTGTCTATGTTGTTGCAAATGGCAGGATTTTCTTTTTTAAGAATGAATATTATTCCATTACATATGTACCACAATATCTTTATCCATTCATCTGCCAGTGGACAGTTAGGTGTTTCCATATCTTGGCTGCTGTGAATAATGCTTCAGTGAATATGGGAGCGCAGATATCTCCTTGAGGAACTTATTTCCTTTGAGTGTATACCTAGAAGGGGGATTGCTGGATCATACAGTAGTTCTATTTTTAGTTTTTTGAGGACCCTCCATACCTTTGCACTAATAATGACTGGAATAATTTACCTTCCCACAGCCAGTGCACAAGGATTGTTTTTCTCCACATTCTTGCTAACGCTAGTTATCTTTTATCTTTTTGATAATGTCCATCCTAACAGGTGTGAGGTGATATATCATTGTGGTTTTGATTTGCATTTCCTTATTGATTAGTGAGGTTAACTGACTTTTCATATACCTCTGGACCATTAGTATGTTGTCTTTAATTTCAATATCACTTCTTGCCAGAGATCATTTGTTTTATTTTCATGTCTCCTAGCTTGATATACAGGTAGATTGTATTTTTGATAAATGTTTGTTGAATAAATAGATGAATAAATAACTGTTATAAACTTCATTTCTACTATCTCTAGAGCACTGTTTATTCTCTTACTAATTTTCATTTCTCAGAGAATTCAAAATAAGAATATGTTTCACACAATTGTGTAATATATTATGCTAGATTAAAATATTTGAGAGATTTTTATCATTCCTACAATTTAAATTCTTTAACTTTTATAGAGACTGTGAAAGGTATTTTTTTTTTAAGTGAAACACTTATTTTCTTTCATTATGTATATAAGATGAAAGTAAAGTATCTTATTCTTTTCACTTTGAAGGAACTGATTCCAACAAGCGATAGCAATGTGGTTGTCTCTCTCACACGCCTCTTTGAAGTACTGCTCTGTAACGTGGTGGAGAACGATCCTACCAGCAAGCACATTCGTATTTGGATTATGGTTGGTTTTATATTTATTGTGTTTTTTAAGTTATAGAATAAAAAGTGCCTCTGGCAAATGTTGCTTGTCTTGAGAAAGACATTACAAGACCCAGAGCTATTTTTTGGTGAGCACCAAAAGAATACCAGAAGACATTAAAGTTGCCCTGATCCGATATTCTAATTTATAAGACAATTTAGAGAAAGTTAAATACATCAGAATAAATAAAAATGCCCTATTATTTATGAAAGATCACAATTTGATAAACAATGGAGTGACTTAATATTAAACCAATATGGACTTTAGGTGAATTGATCTTGTCTCAATGTTAAGCTAGAGTGTAAGCTATAACAGAGTGACTACAAAAGACTAGGAGCAGGCATACAACCAGCTGGGTGGCGCATTGCAGGCAGAATCCGGAGAGCATGTAGGTAGGAAGGAGTCAGTGGTCTGAGTTAGTTAGTGCCTAGAGATCAGAGGATGCCAGAGAATCAGGCTCTCCGGGAGCCAAACGAAAGAGGTGTTCTATTCTCTCCCCTGGTCTATGCCACTTTCCTGTCCACCACCTTTTCTCAGATTCCTTAACTTACTCTATGCAATCTATCTACTCTTCTACTCTGATAATAGCGCTTCCCTCTCATTGTTTTCCCTTTACTTTGTTGCCACAGAAAATTTTCTCTTAAAACGTATTTGATACACTTTTCTATCTAGAGAAGGCATGTACCTAGAGCAAAAATCAAGACAAAAGTAGGTTTTCCATCCATACCAGTCCCCCAGCCACCCTTCAGGCAACCACTATTACCAGTGCCTCATGTAGCCTGCTAGAGATACTTGATACATACCCTCTTTTACAGTAGCTCAGATGGTAAATAGTCTGTCTGCAATGCAAGAGACCCAGGTCTGATCCCTAGGTCAGGAAAATCCCCTAGAGAAAGGAATGGCTATCCACTCCAGTATTCTTGCCTGGAGAATTCCGTGAACAGAGGAGCCTGGTGGGCTACAGTCCATGGGGACACAAAGAGTCAGACACGACTACAACTAACACACACACACACATTTTTTATACATGTTAACATACTATGCATTCTGATTTACATTTTTTCTCACTATATATTTTGGAGATCTTTCCATATTGGTATTGTGGTACCTTTTTTCCCCTAAACAGCTATACATATTCCACTGTATGTAGCTTATTCCAGTTAAGTTGATCTCTATTTGTGTTGCTTCAGATATTTTGCTACCACAGACAGTGCTGCAGTAAATATTCTTGTACATTTATCATTTTAACCAGAAGGAATATATTTGAAGATAAACCCACTAAAAGAGAAACCCCTAGGTCATTTGTCATGAGCATTTTAAATTTAGACAGCATTTTTTTTTCATTTTAACAGTTTTTAATGAAAGCTGTAGACAAGATGACTTTATTCCTGCATCTTCTCAATTGTTTCTTCCTTATATTTGCCCTTTTCCTTCCCTACTTGGCGAGATTTGGCTTTACGTTCGAGGATCTTTTTGCGGTCTTTGTCCAGTTTTAGTCTGGTGATAACCACCTTGCTGGGGTGAATGCCCACATGGACAGTTGTGCCGTTAGCCTTCTCCCGCTGCACTTGTTCAATGTAGATGACGTATTTCTTCCTGTACACCTGGACTACTTTGCCAACTTGCTGCCCTTTGTAGTGCCCTCGTACAACCTGAACTTTATCATCCTTTCGGATGGGCATGGATCGAACGTTGTACTTCTGTCTTAGCTCTTTAGAAAGAGGAGAAGACATAATTTTCCTGCGAATGTGGGAAGGCGCATTGAAATGCCTCTTTCGATTCTTGCTTCGGTCAGAAGTCACAAAGGGATTGAACTTCATTTTGGCCACCGGCGCTTCAGCAATGGCCACAGAAGGGAAGAGCTAGACAGCATTTTAAATATTGCCAGGGGAATGATTTTTTATGTGACTGAGATGTGCTCCATTCCACATTATTTGTAAATCTGATTTTTTCCAAGTAGGTTAAGTAGAACTCAATATATTAAATTTCAATCTGTTAAAAGTCTCTTTTAAATAATTAGTTTAAATTAAACTTTTTCCTTTTTAAACGAACAGGCTTGCTTTATATTTTCTTTGATATGGTCCATTGGAGGAAGCTGTGATACAGATGGTCGCATCATTTTTGATGTTTTCATACGAATAGCCCTAACGGGAAAAGATGAAAACAACCCAATACCTGAATCTGTGGGTAAATGGGAATGCAACTTTGATGAAAAAGGCCTAGTCTATGACTACATGTATGAGGTATGATGTAAGACGCTTGTTATGATAAACCATAGAACACAAAGTCTTAGATCAGTGGTCAAAACTGGGTTCCCATCCTAGAGTTACTCTGACTCCTGTGGTTAGCATTTTAGTCCCTTCTCTTTTGTTTCTCCTCCTATAACTTCTGGGCTTTCCCAATGGCTCAGAGAGTAAAGAATCTGCCTGCAATACAGGAGACCTGGGTTCAATTCCTGGGTTGGGAAGATCCCCCCTAGAAGGAAATGGCAACCCACTCCAGTATTCTTGCTTGGAAAATCCCATGGACAGAGGAGCCTGGCGGGCTACAGCACACAGGGTCGCAAAGAGTCGGACACGACTGAGCGACTAATGTACTAACTGATAACTTGTGGACAGTATAGATCCACTTGCTTGAAGTATATTTTATAATTTCAGATTTATGTTAAATCTGTTTTCTCTTATTTAAAAAAGAATTCACAAAAAGATTCTTTTAAACAGCTAGAATTTACGTAATTGATTCATGCAGATTTTACTTCACAAAGCCATAAGGTCTGATAGAGCCTTATTACAATTTTACCTGAATCTCAAAGTCTGTAGATGAAAAAGCAAATCTAGAAAGGCTACTGGGTAGCACAGCTGGGACTTGAACCCAGCTCTCCTGATTGCCAGTGAAGAAAGGTCTCTCTAAAACCATGCTAACACGGAATTTTAAGAAGAAGACCGGAAAGATAGTTTCATTCACATTAGTCACAGTAAGAAGTCAATGAAATAACGTTTAAAACTAAAAAATCAAGAGATGATCACCCAAGCATATTCTTTAAGAGTTGAATGTAAAAAAAAAAAAAAACAGTTGAAGGTAAATATCACAATATCTAGCTGAAAGAGGCAAAGGTAAGTTGCTGTTGGAGAGGAGAAAATAACTGGGAAACTGCTCTTTTTCCTTAACCTTGTAAACTTGGACTCTAAAATATGTGCATCTATAGCTTTAATAAAAATAAAAGATAAAACCTCAGAAATTAAGAACATGGATTACTAAAGAATCATTCACTCAAACTTGCAAAATTACCACAATCCAGACACAACCCATATACATAGACAATTTGTTAGAAAATATTTAAAAATTCTTAGATGCTCACCATAGCCCTGGAGCGGGGCCCAAGAGACCTCCTTTTTTGCCAGGTGTTAACTCTTTTGTTGCTTGATGAAAGGTGAGAAGTCCGTGAGAGACATTTAGGATCTCCAGGGAAGTGCGGGACAACCTGGAGAGGAAGATATCTGAGTGGGGGAGCATGGATTCCCTAATCAGGATCACTCAGAGTGTTAAGACAGCAGATCTTCAGCCCATGGTTCAGAAGTTCAATCATGTATCAATTGGTTCAGCCTTTCTAATATGTCCTGGCTGGATATCAGCCTGGATCAGTATGCCAAACAGAATAATTTTAGAGAAACAAATATAATGAGTTTATTTGATATTTTGTTTCTCTTGAGATTATTGCCCATTTGCTTTAAAATATGAAAACATCAAGCCAAAGTCCTATTAATTGTAACTTCAGCCACATCAGAGTGGCTGTCAGATAAATTCTTGATATATGCACAAGGACATCTTCAAGGCATTTTGGAAAAATTAGAGTGTTATGAGGACATAGAGGCAAAAATATCTGAAATTTTATATATGTTGAATTTGTGATAACTAGGTTTCATTAAGTTCTTCAGGTTATCGTTGAAAAGGAAAACTAAAACTAAAAGTGTATTTCTTACATTGGATGGTGGATTCATGGGTGCTTGTCAGTCTGCTTCATGAATTAAATACATTGTATACATTATTTTGGATGAATCTAATATTTCACAATAAAAAGGAGAAAAAGACTAAATAAAGTTTTAAAAACCACTGATGATAACTATGTTAAAAAGAGCCTGTTAGATAGCAAGTGTATGGTTATAATATTTTGAAACTTATGTTCTCTTATAGTTGAAAAACCGAGGTCGCTGGATCCACTGGAATGAACTAATTAAAAGTATTAGTTTAGGAAATAAACGTGTCAAGATTCAAGATATCATAGTCCCTACCATGGATACAATCAGATATACATTTCTAATGGATTTGAGTATTACCTATGCAAAGTAAGAAACTGTTATAACATGCATTTTGAATATTGCAGTACCTTTCTTATAGGATCATAGGATTTTTTAAGTGAACTTCAGAATCCATTTTCAGATAACTGAGACACTGAGCTACCCACCAACATTTCCATAGTGACATCTGATACTCTTAGTAAATCTGAAATCCAGACTTCCTGTCACTTGCTCCAAATCTTTGCCATCCTACTTTGTTGCCACATAAGCCATATTTTATTTCTCTTATTTGTAGTTGTGGACTAAAAGTCAGTTACAATGTTACTCTTAAAAAACCATTCTACTCACAGGCTCACCAGACTCCTTAGGAATCAGACTAACAATGATTCTCTCATTTGGCATTATTCAAATATATCCTGTGCCAGTTCTTCATCATTTAAGATGAACATAAAAGACTCAGACTTAAATCAGAAGAGCACATCAAAAAAGATGAACAGCCTAGCACATACCATAGGCATATCCATACCAATTTCCTTAATAACACTTTCACAGTTATGTTTCTCTTAAAACATTAGCATAATTTATCGTTAATTTTATAATGTTTGAGTTAGACAAGCTTACATAATATGCATGAATGTCATGATTTGTTTGTGTTTGATGAAGAACCTGTTTCTGAGTGAAATTTATGACAGTTTTATCTTGTGTTATTAAAAAAAAAAAGAAAGAAAAATAGCTTATGAGGGAGCATAGTTGTTCAGTTGCTAAGTTGTGTCCAACTCTTGGTGACCCATGGACTGTACCACACCAAGCTCCTCTGTCCTCCACTATCTTCCAGAGTTTGCTCAAATTCATGTCCATTGAATCAGTGATGCTATCTAACCATCTCATCTTCTGCTACCTCCTCCTCCTTTTGCCTTTAATCTTTTCCAGCATCAGAGTCTTTTTCAATGAGTCACCTCTTCACATCAGGTGGCCTAAATATTGGAGGTTCAGCTTCATCAACAGTCCTTCCAATGACTATTCAGGGTTGATTTCCTTCAGGTTGACTGGTCTGTCTCCTTGCAGTCCCTTGGACAATAATTCAA
The DNA here is from genome assembly GCF_019320065.1 of Cervus canadensis. Lineage (NCBI taxonomy): Eukaryota > Metazoa > Chordata > Mammalia > Artiodactyla > Cervidae > Cervus > Cervus canadensis. The sequence continues at coordinate 16,713,339 of NC_057407.1, read as the reverse complement.
AAGCATCAATTCTTTGGCACTCAGTCTTCTTTATGGACCAACCGTCAACTTTATGAATGAAATAGAAACATTATTTTGTCCCTATTTTGTTCCATGGTTGCATTTTTACATTTAGAGGCTAATATTAAAATCTTAAAATATTAACAGCACCAAAGAATTGATGCTTTTGAACTGTGGTGTTGGAGAAGACTCTTGAGAGTCCCTTGGACTGCAGGGAGATCGAACCAGTCAATCTTAAAGGAAATCAGTCCTGAATATTCATTGGAAGGACTGGTGCTGGAGCTTGAAACTCCAATACTTTGGCCACCTGATGCAAAGAGCTGACTCATTTGAAAAGACCCTAATGCTGGGAAAGATTGGAGGCAGGAAGAGAAGGGGATGACAGAGGATGAGATGGTTGGATGGCATCACCGATTCAGTGGACATGAGTTGGAGCAAGCTCCAGGAGTTGGTGATGGACAGGGAAGCCTGGTGTGCTGCAGTCCATGGGGTCACAAAGAGTCAGATACGACTGAACAACTGAACTGAACTGATTAAAGTCTTCCTTAGACATGTTGGGCTTCCTTGGTAGCTCAGCGGGTAAAGAATCCACCTGCAATGCAGAGACCCCAGTTTGATTCCTGGGTCGGGAAGATCTGCTGGAGAAGGGATAGGCTACCCACTCCAGTATTCTGGCCTGGAGAATTCCATGGACTGTATAGTCCATGGGGTTGCAAAGAGTGGGATACAACTGAGCGACTTGCACTTTCACTTTAGGCATGTTACGTCTTTGTCAATTCTCAGGAGTTACTAGTATAGGAATTCTTTTGTTCCATGAACCATTTGTCAGAATAGTGCTTTCAAATGAATAAGTAAAAACATAGGATATAAAGGAAACCACATATTAAAATACATTTATTAACATATTGAAAAATTTGAACTCCAGTTAATATGTGTGCTTCTTTACTAACATGTTAAATAAGAAGATCTAGCAGTGAGTCTGATGATGATCATAATTTTGAAGAAGTAATAGGCATAAGTGATACTTTTGAGATATCTAACAATTATATTTAGTATAACATCTGTAATGTCTGTTGATGACAAGCACACAGGTACTATTATAAGTTGCTCCATTTTTGTAAAGGGTAGTGAAAGTAAAGATACAGCCTTTATGTCCTCTAAGTTCTGAATACTGTAAGAATTTCTTCAGTTTGTCTCATGGACCCTAAGTCAAGAAAGGTTTTTTATTTCGTAAATTATTTTAATAAGTAGTTTTTCAGAACATTGAGTGTTACTCAGACTGGAAAGTGTAGATGAATTCTCAGGCATCACTGTAATTCTAAATGATCTGTTTTTTGTTTGTAGCATTGATTTCATGTTTATACTTCAATGATAATTTTTAAAATTAATATTATCATAATTTGGGTCATATAGATTACTTTTTGTATACTGAATACCGCTGTTCAGGTTTAATGCCAGGCTTTGTGTTTGTCTTCAAGTAGTGTGTGGTGCCAAGTTATCACTTAAAAGTGATGGTATTTAATTTTTATTTCAGTATGTCTCAAACTGGAGTTCTCCAGGTTTCTGTGAACATAAACTCAGGAGTTTTTTCCCTTTAAATTAGTTCAGACTACTCAAAAATGAGAAACCCTACTTGAAGCTATTAGAATAGAGAATTCCTTAGAGTTTGCCTTTAGATGGATATTTTCAGTTAGTAACACTGACTTGATTCAAAAATGCTATTGACGGGTAGATACAGCTGTTGCTTTTTAGAATTCACTGCCGTTTACTTTCTTACAGAAACCTTGTGGTATTGAGATAACTGCACAACAGCTTCAACCTCTCTCCTTGTCATCATCCTAATATTCCACACTCACCTGTATCTCGATCTAAAAAGTAGAAATATAGCTAGCACTTTCTGAGGAGACAAACACTGGCTTTTTTTTTTTTTTTCTGAAAAGTTAAGCATGTGACTACTTGTTTTGGCATATAACAATGTTACACCTGTCCAAATAATAGTGTTACTATTTAAGTTTTGAAAGTAAGCAAAAATGTGTGCTAGTTGTTACTTTTATCCGTCTTTTATGAAATGACAATGATAAGTTAAAATGTGAGTTTTTGGGTGAAGATGATTTGATTATTATTTATGTTTTCAACTAACTCCAGCCTTCTCTAGTTGAAATACATGTATTCGGACTTTTTCTCCTTCTGATGATATGTTAATTGTTTCATTAAGGCCACTACTTTTTGTGGGTCCAACGGGTACAGGAAAATCTGTGTATGTGAAGGATAAGCTGATGAATCACTTGGAAAAAGACCTGTACTTTCCTTTTTATGTTAATTTCTCTGCACGGACCAGTGCCAACCAGGTTCAGGTTAGTTCAAAGTTAGAAATATGGATCTATCATTTTTACTTTTTTTCCTTATTTGATTAGCATTTAAAACTGTAATTTTTTCTTTATAAACAGCTTGGTAGTTAAAAATTTTTTATTGGTGTATAGTTTTTTATTGGTGTATAGTTTTTTATTGGTGTATAATTAACAGTGTTGTGTTAATTACAGCAAGGTGAATAATAAAACTGTATTTTAGTAAATCTTCTATGAATTTAAATAAAACTTCAAACATCTTATTTTTGGCTTTAAAGTAATTTTTAAAAATTAAATTTTAAGGACAAATTTCAAGAGAACATTTTTGCATTAATACTGAATTGTTGAGCTTTGTCAGCTTTTTTTCTCCCCAAGCCCAAGAAGCAACAGTTGATTTCTTAACTGGAGAAGTATGAAGTATAAGAAAAGGGAGGGAGGGAGGCAAGTAGAGAGAGAGGTTTTTAACTTGTTCTTTCAGTACTCTCCCAGATGGTCTTTAGAGGCATTTGCTGCTTACTGAAGTTCTGTCAGTGAAAGATCTTTTCAAACCATAGACTTTTTATTGTGTGACCCACCTTTTACTCCTAGAGGTGCCAAGATGAAAGTACTGCATGAGATCTTTTCTAATTACCATTTTTATCTTCCATTCCTAGAATTATATCTGTCCATTGTCTTCTGACCTGTGGTGCTCATTTTCTTTGTTATAAGCTTACATAATTCTCTAATTTCAAAATACTACAAGTTTAGTGCTTTTATATATTAAGTTAAAGTTAATAGATATGTTGGGGTATCTGTTGTGGAAAAAGTTCTGTATGTGCGTGTGTGTACAATGTAAATATAGGTGTGTACCTAACAATTCTGAGCACAAAGAAGGGTTTCATTATATGCTGTTTGAATAATGTTGAATATGAAGTTTCATATAACCCTGAAAATGAATAAATTTAAATGGATAACATGGTAATGCTTGACATTATTACCTTACATAATTAGACTGTTAATTTTTTTCTGGTGTTTTAGTATGGCTTTAAATATACTTTCTTCTTTATATTTTAGAACATTATTATGGCTAGACTGGATAAAAGACGCAAAGGAGTTTTTGGACCACCTATGGGAAAGAAGTGTATAATTTTTATAGATGACATGAATATGCCTGCATTGGAGAAATATGGAGCTCAACCTCCTATTGAATTATTACGACAATTTTTTGACTGTGGGAATTGGTAAGTATTTACCTGAAGTCTTAAGTAGCCATGTTGAAGTAACTTCTTGTTCTCTTTTTCTGTTTTTATTTTTTCACATCAAAATAATACAATTTTGAAAATTACTTAATGGGACAAAATGGTTGTTCAGATTTTCTTATATGGAAAATTTTGGAATACCTTCCTATACTTTTTTATATCATGGAAGAATAATCCACAAATATATTTATTTAATAATGTACTAGTTTTTGCCCTTTTAAGCTACTACTTTCAGTTATTAAAAATAATTTACCAATTATATCTTTTACTATCACCCAGCACTGAGAATTTATGGATGATCTCCAACCTAAGTAACCATAACCAGCACTCTATGTTTCCACCATTTTCAATTCCTTATATTATCTATGATTATTTGGGACTACCATATCTTTGAGATGGCTTGGTTTTGACAGCAATTTAATGAATAACTCTTCCACTCCTTCCACCATATTTTACAATGATATGATTAGTTTCCAACACATATGCTATTGTATATTTTAGTTAGGATTAATAATTCTGCATTTCCTCCTATTAAATTATTTTCCTAATCCCTAATATGCTATGATTTTTATCTCAAGGCAAGGATAGATTACTTACTAAACTAAATCATATTTTGGGATTATATATTTTTTTGTTATTGCATGCCCTGGAATCTTGCTTGCAGGAGATAACCACTGTTAATGGTGTGTTCTCTATTCTTCTGAGTTTTTTTCTATATAAATATATTTTTATTTTTAAAAAGACCCATGTTGCACATAATGTTTTATAACTTATTTGCACTTAGTATATTTAACTGTATTATTTATATGTTTCATTCACCTATCCATATTATTGGGCTTCCCTAGTAGCTCAGATGGTAAAGCGTCCGCCTGCAATGCAGGAGACCGGGGTTCAATCCCTGGGCTGGGAAGATCCCCTGGAGAAGGAAATGGCAACCCACTCCAGCATTCTTGCCTGGAGAATTCCATGGACAGAGGAGCCTGGCGCCCTATGGTTTATGGGATCACAAAGAGTCAGACACGACTGAGCAACTAACACACACACACAGGCATCCATATTATTTGTCTATCTGATTTATTTTATTGGCTTTTAATACTATTTAGTTTTGTGAATCTTACTATAATTTATTTAACCAGTCCCTTATTGACAGTTATTAGAGTTGCCAAAGACCAGGTCGTATTTTCATACTTTCTGTGGTGCTTTTAGACTAAACACTGGCTGTACAGATTTCTCCCACCATCATCCCCCTTGTTTGCAAGAACTTCAATGTTAAAGAACTTTATGATCTATTTGAAATAGGCACCTTTTCACTCTGAGCAGTTCCAACTAAATTGAGTCATTTTTATACCTTTTTTTATATTCCCTAGTGGGTATCTATTTATGTAACAAAAATGTATAGGTTCTTTTTATATATCCTTCTGTGCTCTGAAGATAGGATTTGAGATGAGAAAAAGGAATCAGAACTAGCTGTAAGTAGAGTAAGTATATAGCTTATTGTCTAAATAAGGACATTTCTGAGAGAAAAGGGAGGCTGTTAATAGTTACTACAGGATAGGCACAAATAAGAATTTTCTTAGACAAAGTGGGACATATAGTCATCTTGCCTATAAACAGCTACAAAAAAGATTGATCTCTCATCCATATTTCTGGATTTGGAGTGTAAGACACAAAGCAGAGAGTTAAATGGAAGGAAGAATTGGAAAAAAAAAAAGGCAAGAACAAGAGGAAGGGACATTCTAGATACCCAGAATCTGGACAGCATTATCAGTGTCAGTGAAAGGAAAAGCAGAGTGCTGCTTTAAAACAAGTTTCTCCACAGATTATTGGTTGCCTGAGGTGGGGCAGAGCAAAATAGGTAAAGGGGGTCAAGTAAGTCAGGGGGCTGCAGTGTACATATTGTTGACTATAGTTTAATAATACTGTATCACATATTTGAAAAGAGCTCAGAGGATGAATCGTGCAAGTTATCACAAGAAAAAAAAATTTTTGTAACTGTATCTCGTGACAAATATTAACTTATTGTGGTGAACATCTTGCAATATATGCAAGTATCAAATCATTATGTAGTACACGGAAACTAATGTTATGTCAATTATACCTCAATTAAAAAAAGAAGTAAAAATTATAGGAACCCTTAAAAAAAAACTTCTCTTTTACTCCAAGTAATATCTAATCTTCTTCCTCTTAGAAAAGCTAAAATCAGATAAAGTTTCAAAGGAGCTCTACTTTTCAGCCCATCTCGTTGGCTTTATTACTGACTGTTTTGGGATTTTTATGTGCTTTCAAGGTATGACCTGAAGGACACAAGTAAAATCGTACTGGTTGACATACAGCTGATTGCTGCCATGGGCCCTCCAGGTGGTGGAAGAAATCCAGTCACTCCCCGTTTTATTCGGCATTTCAACATCTGCACCATTAATACTTTCAGTGATGAAACTATGGTTCGAATCTTCTCATCAATTGTAGCATTCTACTTGAGGACTCGTGACTTTCCTCCTGAGTACTTTTTAGTTGGGAACCAGATTGTCAGTGGGACTATGGAGGTGAGCAACGAATGCAGAACAAAGTCTTTAATATTACATATATCTGCATTTGATCCGTTGGGTTTTGTATTTTTTTCTTCTTTTCTCCCCTAGCCATCTACTTTTTTGTCTTCACTGTCAGAGAAGCTGTCAGGAAGGTTTGAAAACAGGAACATTGTAGGCTTTGAAATTGGGGAATCTAGCTGGATTTGAGTCTTGACTACTATTTCTTAGCTATCTAGCCTTGCGCAAGCAACTTCACTTTAGTTTTTTAATCACTAAAATGGGAGCTGATATCTATTTCACAAAGGTTGTTATAAGGAAATCATCCAGAACTAGTATCCACCACATTGTAGGTGTTGCCTTAATTGTTGGGTTCCTACTCTAGTATTTATTAAATTTCCCTTCTCTCTCTTCTCTTTCTTCATGTTTATGTAAAAAAAAAAGAAGAAGAAAGAAACTTAAGCAGCTTATGAATACCTTATTTTTGCCAGACTGCATAACTTAGCGGTGGAAGTGAAAAAAAAAAAAAGGTGGGACACAAGGGTGGGACTAGAAAACAAAGAGTAGCCCTTAACTGATTCCATGTGTGTTACCTGCCTCTGCTCAGAGACCAGAGCCAGCCTCGTAGCGGATGGTAAAAGGGGGGAAAAATGTATTTAAGGTAGTTTAGTGATAATCTCATTGAACTTGAACTAGGCTTTCTGGAGGTTGAGATCACTGCAACCAGAAGCAAAAAGCCCCTAGAATCATGCCATCAGTTCCAAGAGCATTGGGTCTTCCTAAAGTTCTTCTGCCCCTGTTCTGGTGGAATAGTGTGTTGTTAAAATAGAGAAACTAAAATAGCAAAAAGGTAGTCCATTGTAATTACTATACTTATTCTGATACAGAAAAGTGCTTCTCTTTATAAAATATATTTGTATTTCTATTTATAAAATATGATATTTGTATTATGTATTTATATATCCTGTAAAGAGAAGGGAGTTGGTTAGGCAGAATAGAATACAGAAAGGATCCTCTGTTGTTGTTTTTTTTCTGTCTTTGATACACTTGATGACACCTACCATGTGTGGAGTTTAGGGTGGGAGATGAATTAGAGAAGATATAAATTAAATAAGTTTATAAATTAAAAAATAATTTTATTTGGATCTTTTTCTATATTATCAAAGATTTAATTTATCTTTCTTCAAGAGAATGATAAGCTTAATGAATTCAGCATGTAGTAAAAATATAGTTCATTTTGATATTATAGCCAATTAAGATAGAAGGAAGAGAAGGGAGAGAGAAAACAGAGAGAGAAGTGAAGGGAGAGAATATGTTGATTTGAAGTCAGTGGTGGTCAAAGAAAATTGTTTCATCATCATCTTCATTTTGAATGCTTCAGAATACATTGTCTAATGTCACTTTCTACTGAAATTTTTGTTCACTGTTTAATCCCAGGTCATTCACCTTTAAATGGAACAACTATAATTACTGGGAAATAAGAGCATTGTCACTTTTGGGGCATGGATGGAATCAGATGATATTAAATTCCTTCAATTTTATAATTCCCAGTCAAGTGCTGTAAAGCAAAATATATAGGTATATGCCATGCTAGGCTCAGAAGTATACAATTTTCCAAGCCAATATAATCTGATAGGATAAATAAAATATTTTATATAATATACTCTTTGTTATAGCATATTATGTTGTTGTTGACTTTATAGTACAGTGTTTTTGGCTTTGCTGATTATAAGCATTTGATTTTTTGCTTTGTTGCTTTTTTCATATTCAGATATATAAACAATCCATGGAAAATCTCTTGCCCACTCCCACAAAATCTCATTACACTTTCAACTTGCGGGATTTTTCACGTGTCATCCAGGGCTGTTTGCTCATTGAGAGAGGTGCTGTGGAGGGCAAGCACACCATGATCCGTCTGTTTGTGCACGAGGTTCTCCGAGTGTTTTATGATCGCCTCGTTAATGACAGCGACCGATTCTGGCTGTTCACTTTAACCAAAAATGTTGTAAAGGACCATTTTAAAGAATCATTTGATAGTATCTTCTCACATTTGAGGAAAGGGAATACACCAGTGAGTATATTTAGTGTTTAAAAACAAGTTAAAACAGTCTAATAGCAGGAATTATTACAGTCAACTTATCTTTAAAAGAATGCTATTACTCCTTCACGATCATGTTCTTTTTAACTTTCCTCATAGATTGATATTTAGCTTGAAAAGATTTGATTTCAGAATAGTTATATATATAACATAGAAGTTATATGTTAGGGATTGAATGATAATAGTAGATATAAGGTGCTCAGCATGGTGACTGTCCCTTAGTAACGACTCGCTAAGTGGATGCTTAGAATGACTTTTCCAGCTTCTGGGGTTGGGGGGAGGGGGAAACTTACATGACTAAGTTCTTTCCATTTCCTCAGGATATAATGTAGTTTCAGGTGTTAATTATACAACTATATTAGTTATTACCCGAATGTTTAAAAGAATTAAGTTTATTTTAGAAAAAATTTTAACTTTTGTAATTCATTGATTTCCATTTTATAGATAACTGAAGAGGACCTAAGAAATCTCATGTTTGGTGACTATTTGAATCCTGACCTTGAAGGAGATGACAGAGTTTATATTGAAATTCCAAATATTCATCATTTTAGTGACGTTGTGGACCAGTGCTTAGATGAGTATAATCAAACTCACAAAACAAGAATGAATCTTGTCATTTTTAGGTACCTGTATTTGGTGTTGATGCTTAAAATTACTATTTATAAAATTTTATTGTGAAATGTTTAGAATGTAGAAAAGGATTTTTAAAATTTGAATTTATTTGAATATTTATTTAAATTAATTTATTTGAAATCTCTAGCAATTTATTTGAAATCTTTTGTGTAGCCAACCCTCCCTCGCTGCATTCTCATTGTACCTTGCAGGGGTAAAAAGAAACTCGTGTGTTTCTTTAGAGTTTTACTACATGTGTGTGTTCCTAAGGGCTTCCCCAGGTTGCTCAGTGGTAAAGAATCCACCTACCAATGCAGGAAGCAGAAGTTCAATCCCTGGGCTGGGAAGGTCCCCTGGAGGAGGAAATGGCAACCCTCTCAAGTATTCTTGCCTGGGGAATCCCATGGACAGAGGAGCCTGGTGGGCTACAGCCCATGGGGTCACAAAGAGTCAGATAGTTAGTGTCTGAGCATGCACACATGTATGTTCCTAAACATGCAGGCAGTCTTATTTTGCATGTTTAAAAATCACAGAAGTGCTATCATACTGTGCATGGTCCTTTGCAAGTTGGTTTATTCCAGACTGTGAAATTCACAAAAAACAAATTCTTACTACTGTATTGCATTCCAGTGTATAATTTTAACACAATGGAATCATTCTTCTGAGATAGACTTCTGTTTCAGATACTAAGTACTTTAAACTAGGTAACTTCTAGTTTCTGTAATTATGAAAAGGTTTGAATATTCATGTCTCCTTGGTTACATGTGTAAGGATTTCTCTAGGCTATACTCTTAGAAGTGGAATTACTATGTCATGATACGTTAGCGTCTTCTACTTTACTAAGTTTTGCCAAAGTATCTTCAGAAATGATCATTGTTTTTAAGAACTTCCATTGTTTTTCACCCTTGCCAACACTTAGGATTGCCTGATTTGGTTAGTTTTGTCAGTATCACACTGTGTCTTTAGTTTTAATTTCCCTGATTACTAGTGTGGATACCTTTCTTGAATGTATTATTTTGTATATAACTGACTTTCTAGTTCTCACATAGAAATCCTAGTATTAAAATGTTGAATAAATTTTTTCTTTTTTTTGCCATGCTTGTGATATCTTAGTTCCCTAACCAGGGATTGAACCCTGGCCCTTGACAGTGAAAGTCCAGAGTCCTAACTAGTGGACCACAAGGGAATTTCTGAAGAAATCTTTTAAATAAAAATAATATACTCCAGTACAGATAATTAACAATTTCATTTTATTTTTGTAACTTACATATATTACATTTCCTGAATTTGTACTTAAAATAGTTCTCCTTTACATCAAATGGTCAAATTGTAACTGCATTTGAAATACCACACTTATTCATGATTACATCTTTAAAATTGAGATAGTAACATATGGGACAGCAAAGTCCATCCTTCTAGGAAAGTAAAGCAATAGTTATGGGCAAATAAACATTTACATTCGTATTTTCAAGTATAATAATATCTATATATCATAGGTATGTATTGGAACATTTATCACGAATATGTCGGATTCTGAAGCAGTCTGGTGGAAATGCTTTGCTTGTCGGACTTGGAGGAAGTGGTCGTCAATCTTTAACTCGTCTGGCTACATCCATGGCAAAAATGCAGATTTTCCAACCAGAAATTTCAAAGAGTTATGGTATGAATGAGTGGAGAGAGGACATGAAGGTAAAATCATGAGGAAATCTAGTGTCTAAAATAACATCCGTGCATTCTTTTATCTGTAAAGAGAGAGCCATCCTGTAGAGCTATCTGTGTGCTGCATGCAGTGGTGATAATGGTGATGGTAATACTATCCCTAGGCAGTTACTGCATGTGCTGAGCACTGTTTGAAGTGCTTTACATATGTGCTTTCTTTCTACAAGTATGACAATTCAGTGTAGCAGGTGTGGTTGTCTCTGTGTTTTACTGATGGGGAAACTGAAGTTGAGAACAGGTATGCACCGCAGAGTGGAATTTATAACTTAAGGCTTATCCACTGCATTCTTACCATGCTGCTGCTGATTCTATCTTTATTCTAGTTCAGAAAGGCCTTATTTCAGACAAATGTGTTTTTTCAGTAGACTGTTAGATATAAACTTCAGTGGTGATGACAATGTCGTCAAAGTTGTCAAATCTTAATAGTTTCTTTAGAGCTGTGCTGCTGTTCCAGTCAGCAATAGAACAGAAGAGGGCATACTTGGGGCTTCATACACATGTGCCTGTGGTTCTGCTGGCCCTGGAAGAGAGATGACCCAAAGTGGAACAAAACAAGAGAGACTTTGCTGGACTTTTTAAACTTTTTCTGACCTTCATGTACTAAGTTAGTCTACATCTTAAAAGTGAGTGTGGAGAACTGGCTTTTATATCTCCATTCTTAGATGGACAGATACTTTCTTTTTTCAAATCCATCTTAGTTCCTGAAGTGAGACTGTGAATGGGCCCTCTTAAATCATAAGCCCATCTCTGAATCAATGACTGTGCCTTGGGGCTTGGAAAACTGGCCAGTTGGAGTCTCCCACTGGAGGGATGGGTAAAATGGAGGCCCAGATTGACAGTGCCACCAGAATGAGAGAAGTGAAAGTGAAAGTTGCTTAGTCATGTCTGAATCTTCGTTCTCCAGGCCACAATACTGGAGTGGGTAGCAGTTCCCTTCTCCAGGGGATCTTCCCCACCCAGGGATCGAACCCAGGCCTCCCGCATTGCAGGTAGCTTCTTTACCAGCTGAGCCACAAGGGAAGCCCCAATGGGAGAGGTACCACTGTAAAACTGAGATTTTTTTTTTTATCCAAAACGTGTCTTTTGGGATGGTTTCCCATTCATCTTGATACAGGGTACTTTTTGTGCTGCTTCCATCTGAAAGACCATCCTTCTGTAAGCCTTGCTTTTCCTCCTGTAGGGTGGCAGAGGACAGCAGTGCAGCCAACACACAAAACTACTGTCTGTGCATGGCTAACGACGGTGGTGATTTTACAGCAACCTGGGCATTTTACATCCATGAAATAGGAACTGGGGGTCTGCACCAGGCGCTTCTTCTTGTGTTTCCTCTTCTCTTCTGGAGAGGGATGAAGAAGATCTTTTGTGAGAGGCATGTTCTTGTGAGGAGGTCGTCACCACCGGAAAGGGCGAGATGTTGTTATCAAAAGAAAGGAAAGGGGAAGGAAAGCAAAAAAAAAAAAAAAATGGATTTCCACCAGATTCTGATTCTAAGTACATTTTTATTTTAAGGCCCTTTTAAGGAATGTGGGCCTGAAGGGCCAGAAGACAGTCTTCCTAATCACGGACACTCAGATTAAAGAGGAAGCTTTTCTAGAGGACATCGACAGTGTGCTCAACACTGGAGAAGTACCTAATATTTTTGCAGCAGATGAAAAACAAGAAGTGATGGAGGTAAATGCTTTTCAGGGAGTGCTGCTCCCAACTCAGAAATGTTACCTTGAAACTTTTCTGTTCTTTAGTATAAATATGGCTTGTGCAGAGAATTTTGGATATAAATATAAATATTTATATTTATATAATATATATTATGTAATATGTATTATATATATTATATTTATATATAAATATAAACTTAATGTATATTTTATTTTAGTACATTTTGGTGAATTTTAAATAGTTATAACTGTAGAAATATAATTATGAGACAGAATTTTAATTATTTTAACTCAGCTTTTTCCATAATGATGACAGTGTTTCATCCATTTGATCTTATTTAGCATGTTTTATGAGTGATTAGAGATTTAAAATCATGTCTTTTTTTCCTACCTGGAGATTAGGTGCTTTATACTGCTGTGTCAGTTTCTGCTGTATAGCAAAGTCAGTCAGCCATACATATACATATATTCCCTCTTTTTTGAATTTCCTTCTCATTTAAGTCACCTCAGAGCATGGAGTAGAGTTCCCTGTGCTATACAGTAGGTTCTCATTGTACAGAGTAGTATGTATACGTCAAAAAATAGAATACAATCATGTCTTACGGTTACAGTGATATGAGAAAATATAGGTTTCAAACACTACCTGATTCACTTTTATAGTTTGCCACTAGTTAGTAAAATCTTCAAAGATTAATAAAACTACTTGTATTGATTCTGGTACATCTGGGAATCATGCTTTGTGATTTAGTTGACAAAGAAAAAAATACATTTTTGATGCACCCACCCCTACTTCAGATGTCCTGACCTTCGACCACCATTTCTCAGATCTTCCCATACAAGATTTCAGCTAATAGTTTCCCCTTTCCTGTTATCATAACTACTTTTACCCACAGAATATAGCACTCATACCAGGATGCTTCATTCCAGCCTCCAGTGATAGCATCTGGAGTAAAACGGATTCCCCCAGTAGTTCAAGCACCCTGCTTTTCTCATCTATGGAATGAAAGTATTATATACACAAAATAGTTCCTCCTACACAGCATCATCAAATGAAATGAGGTAGTTATGGAATGTCAGGCACTTAGAAAGCCCTCAGTAAATGTGATGCATCACCAGTTCATGGCCTGGAGTGGGGAAGGAGAAAGGAAAAAAAAACCAAGTTCTCTACTTGTATCTGGGTAGCATCAAGGTTGTGGCTAAAAGTTCCTAAGAATGGTGATTCTCCTAATCCATAGGAAAAATATATTCCCTACACTCCTTTCCAGGGAATGGGACCCTTTGGAGAATGGAATTTTCTAAACTTTGCACGTCTTTTCTGCTCACTTTAATGGTTGTTTGTCTTTCTTCTCATCGCATTGCTACAAAGCTTTTCCATGGCTTTATTATTTTATGGTATGATCCAAGAATAGCCTGAAGAACTTATTCCCTTCGTATTCCACCCAAACCTAGGAACACCATATCAATTTATCCACAAGGAAATAGCCATGGTCAGAACTCACATGTACCAAAGTGCATCCATTTTTCTTTTTTTTGGTTGCTTTATACTAATATTTAAAAATATAAAAGGTATACAAGATAAGTTATATAAATTTCTTTGCATACCCTGCGCTTTGAAGACCAGGTCTTCGACTTTGCTTATTTCATCCATCTGACAGAGATTTTACTTGAAACCTCATGATAACTGATCTATAGAGCTTGGGCCTGGTCCTGCCTACTGATCACCTCTTATAGACTCAGCACAGTCTCTGATGTCAGCTTTACAATTGTAGCTTCAGCCTTCCATTTCCAGGCTACTTTTCCACTGTTCTGTTCACACTCCTTGCAGAATTAAATTGCTGCAAAGTTTTTCTCAATTTTACAGTGACTTGTTTACCATATTTAGTGATATTTTCTCAGCTCTCTTTTAAAATTATCATTCATCTCTGAAATAACTCATCATTCCTTTTTTAAAATGTTTTTCTTTGACTGCTGTGAAAGATCCCTCAGTTTGTTTCCTGTCTGCTTCAATAACTACTCTTTTTCTTGCTCCCAGAATCAGCTGTGCTCCCGAAGTATTAGTATTTCTATGTGCATGTAGATGTTATTCCCTACTTCTACTCTAGAAGCACTGACCTTTGTTATTGTTGTTGTTTAGTTGCTGAGTCGTGTCCGATTCTTTGTGACCCCGTAAACTATAGCCCACCAGGCTCCTCTGTCCATGTGATTTCCCAGGCAGGAACATTGGAGTGGGTTGTCACTTCCTCCTTCAGGGGATCTTTCTGACCCAGAGGTCGAGCCCACATCTCCTGCATCAGCATGTGGACTCTTTACCAGGGAGCCATCAGGGAAGACTACATTAACTATTATTTCTGTGTAAATAATGCCTATGTTTATGTCACCATCTTGGCCCTTTCTTGACTCTTGTTCTACAGTTACACCCATGCCTTACCTTTCTGTATCTGAATGTCCCCCTGTTAACTCAAGAGGTAATGGAGGTAATCACCTCGAACATAATTTCACAGGTTGACACTGATCATACTAATCTTAATTTGAGAATTACTGTCAGGATGAGTAAACAAAGTTGATTTACAGTTTCCCATAGATCTATATCTGTCACATATCTAGAGTAGAGAGTTCTTTTAGAAGTAAATTCACTATCATCACACTGGAAATTGTATGATCATTGTGATCACTTCCTAAATTTGCTATTGAAAAAAATGTAAATCTACCTTTTAAAATTTTATTTTCTTTTAAAAATCTGTTTATAAGATAATTTATTGAGTATGAAACCTTTTCTACTTTGAAGAAGGAGAAAGTTAGGATATAAAAAGCTGAAAAGTACCTATGAGACAAGAACTGTTTTAAGTGTTCACATGTAATAACTCTTTGATCACTCAACAACCCGTTGATATATTGATAAGTACTCTTTCCCCCATTTTATGGATAAGGAAACTAAATAACAGAGAGATTAAGTAACTTGCCTCAAGGTCACATAGATAATCAGCTGCAAGCTGGAATTTGAATTCAAGAAGTTTGGTTCTAAAGCCATTATGCCAGATCTCATGTAAGATGCCTTTTTCATGTAGAGATATTAATAGGTTGGCCCAAAAGTTCATTTGGGTTTTTTGTGCACTGTTATGGAAAAGCCTGAAAGAACTTTTGGTCAATCCAACATAAAGGAAAAAAATTAACAGTAATGTATAATCTCATTGGGTTTCACTGGTGGCTAAAGAATTGGTAAAGAATCCACCTACCAATGCAGGATATGCATTGGGTTCAATCCCTGGGTTGGGAAGATCCCTTGGAGAAGGGAATGGTTACCCACTCCAGTATTCTTGCCTGGAGAATTCCATAGACAGAGGAACCTGGCAAGCATAGTCCATGGGGTCACAAAGAGTCATACATGACCAAGTGAAGTAATCTCATTACCAAACTCTATTATCATTTCAAAAAATACAAACTTTATAAGAATAAAGTCAGATAGCTCAAATAGTGGAAGAATGTCCAAGGTGAAAAAAATGATATAAGCCAAGAAGAATATCCAAAATAAACATGAAATCCCCTCTTTCATTCTCCTTTAAGTCCATCTCACCCAAAGGAACCACTGTTAATAGTTCTTTGTGTTTGCTTCCATAAAAAAGTGGATGTTTACAAATATGCACCTATGTATTTTTTAATTTAACAAAAAGGATCATATTATGCATACTCTTGCACAATTTGGCCTTGCATTTATTTTTTCTTGCTGATCTTGCCATAGCACATGTTGATGTATCTCATTATCTTTAACAGTTGTTTAAAATTACAGTGTATGGATGTTTTATAATGTTTTTAACTGGATGCTTTAGTTGTTTCAATTTTTTCCTCTTAAAACCAATGTTGAATTATAGTGTCCCATATGTATATCTTGGTGAACTTTTTGTGACTATTTTTATAAGTTAAATTTTTGACACATACTTATTTTTAAATTATAGAATTATGGAATTGAAAGTAGTCTAATAACACAGGCTATATCAAAGCCATTATATTGATATAAAAACAAAAATTTTAAGATATTTATAAGAGGAGTAATAAAAATTCTTAATATTTCGATATCTACTAATCTTTTTATCAGCTTATGTGTTTTTATTTACGAGGCTTTTTCTGGTATTCCCTAGGGTGTTCGTCCTGTGGCTCAGGCTGGCAATAAACACGGTGAACTCAGTCCCTTAGCCCTGTTTGCTTTCTTTGTGAATCGATGCAAAGAAAATCTTCATGTTGTAGTGGCCTTTAGCCCCATTGGAGATGCCTTTCGAAATCGCTTGAGGCAGTTCCCATCCCTCATCAATTGCTGTACCATTGACTGGTTTCAGGTTTGTAATTTGCTGTGTGTGTGTGTGTGTGTGTGTGTGTGTGTGAATTGTTCAGTTGTATCCGACTCTTTGCAACACCGTGGGTGGTATCCCGCCAGGCTTCTCTGTCCATGGGATTCTCCAGGCAAGAATACTGGAGTGGGTTGCCATTCCCTTCTCCAGGGGCTCTTTCCAACCCAGGAATCAAACCTGGGTGTCCTGCATTGCAGGCAGATTCTTTACCATCTGGGCCATCAGAGATAACTAAATCTTTTGGACTCTTACAGAAATCTTACTCCACTTCTATTAATATGCATTTATCAAGTGTTTTTTGGTTACTTACTCTAATGGCAGCACCAGGGACTTGGAAGATTCCATGATCCCCAAAATGATCTCATATACTAGACTGGAAGACAAAAAAGACAGCCAGCAAATGAGCAGTCAGTTACATAAAAGAGCCATAGTCTCAGCGTGCAATTTAACACAGTGTGTCTCTGAAGCATGAAAATGAATTCATTACATAGAGGAGGTTTGTATAAGGAACTAGTAGAATGTATCTTATATATATATATGTGTGTGTGTGTGTGTGTGTACATGTATACATATATATACACATCCATATGTATATGTATAAAGATATATTTAGAAATAGATATATCTTTATCTATTTATACATATATTTATTATAAGGAGTTGGCTTACATCTTTATGGAGGCTGATGATTTTCAAGATTTGCAGTTGGCAAGCTGGAGACCCACGAGAGCTAATGGTGTCATTCCAGTTTGAAGGCCAGCAGGCTTGAGACCTAGGAAAAGGTGTTCTGCTTGAGTTCAAAGGCAGGAAAAAAACTAATGTCCTTACTCGAAGGTTATCATGCAGGAGGAACTCCCCCTTATTTGAGGTAGGTTCAGACTTTTTGTTCTATTCAGGCCTTCAACTGATTGGATGAGGCCCACTTACATTAGGGAGAGCAATCTGCTTTATTCAGTCTATTCATTGAAATTTTGAACCCATCCAAAATGCACCTCACAGAAACAACTAGAATAATGTTAGACCGAATATATAGGGACACATAAAATTAACCATCATAAGAAGATAGCACATGCAGAGGTGCAACAGTGGGGAGAGTGTGGCTCATTTGGGCAAATAGTTAAATAGTTTGGTGTGGCTGACTAGCAATGAGGGCAACAGGAGTTAAGTTGGAGCTTTGAGGGGGTGCCAGGCTATAAAGGAATGTGTAAATGTGCCTAGGAATTTGGTTTTATACCAAAGACATTGCAGGGCCATTAACATGTATTTAGCTAATCTACATTTTAGGAATAACCCAAAACTCTTGGAAGCTTTATGGTGGATGATTCGGATTCGGGCAAAACAAGAGACAGGAAGACTAGCTGGGTGACAGTTTCAGTCATGCCAGCAGCGAGTGATACAGGCTATCACCTCATTTAAACAGGGCAAATCATCACTGCCCATGTAAAACCATTCAGTATTTATGTTCTTGAGAAGGGTAACTCATGGTGCCTTCTATTGGTTTTTTTGTTTTATGCCTAATGTATTGTGGACTATAGCTTGACCCTGGATAGTTTCTTTTAAAAATAATTTTCTAATACTAATGCATTTTATTCTCTTTCATCTTTATCAATTGTATATTTGAAAAACAGTAATTCTGCCCTTTTGAGGACTGCAGTGTGTTTCAGCTAGTGGATGTTTTAGCATTTATACAGCAATAAAAGTCATGTGAAACAGTTTTCCTTTATGCAAACTGTATCTTAATATTGCTTTCATTAAGTAGCCCCAAACCAAAACCAAACAAACAAAGCCTGTCCAGTTAAAAGTTTTTCTTTTGTGAAATCTTATAAGTACAATTCTATTTCTGAATATGTTTTTTATAACCATGAGACTTCCTGTTCTGTCATATGTGATTCATACTTACTGGGGGAAATTTTAAGAAAGAAAGAACTAGGAGTTACAAATAGATAAGGGAAGTTAAATGGATAACAGAGAGGAACCGAGACTTTACAGTGAAACAGTGGGGATACAGAAACTGTGTCAGCAGCACTGATGGCATTGTTTGAGGCCTGCGTCTTTTAAGAATGGGAAGTGAGTGTGATCTACTATGTGTCACATAGTCGAGAAGTCACTGACTTTTGGGATAGATCTCTGTTCTCCGAAATAGGGTGTAAACTTACCAGAGGTGCCGAAATAGTTCAGCAGATAAGGGTAGAATTGACTGAAATACTCCCTTGTGTCTGAAATATCTCCTGTGAATTGGCATTGCTTCCTCCGGTGGCTCAGGTGGTAAAGAATCTGCCTGCAATGCAGGACACCCAGGTCTGATCCCTGGGTTGGGAAGATCCCCCGGAGAAGGGAATGGCAACCCACTCCACAACTCTTGCCTGGAGAATTCCGTGGACAGAGGAGCCTGGCAGGCTGTAGTCCATGGAGTTACAAAGAGTTGGACACAACTGAGCAGCCTGCACTTTTACTTCCCTTTCCCACTCAGTTTGTATGTCAGATGGCCATACGTCATAGATAGTATGCAAGGGACCCTCAGGGATTCTTGCAATGAACTGAAAATTGAAGATATACAGTGCAGTTATAAGTGGACAGTAAAAAACTGTCTTAAAACTAGCAGGAGCTAGCTCAAGCTCTGTGCCAGCTACATCTTAAGACCAAAAACGATGACAATTTAACAAGATCTGGTGAGACATTGGTTAAAACCCTGGTGGCTCAGATGGTAAAGAGTCTATCTGCAGCGCAGGAGACCCGGGTTTGATCCCTGTGTCAGGAACATCCCCTGGAGAAGGAAATGGCAACCCACTTCAGTATCCTTGCCTGGAAAATTCCATGGACAGAGGAGCCTGGCAGGCTACAGTCCATGGAGTTGCAGAGTGACTTCACTTTCACTCGGAATATGGATTTGTATCAACTGTTTAAATAATAAAGTTTATTCCCAGGATGTGTCATGACTTGCAATATTAGCTTATGATGTCATGGTTGCCTATCAGCAGCCATTTTCTACCCACTCCATCTTTGTTGACAGAATTCTGATTTTGTTTGGGAAATTGCTACCCAAGTAGGCAAAGTCTAATAGGGATTCATTCCTGGTTGGCCTAAGTCAGCATTGGTGCTCTCACTCCTCTTACTGTTGACTGTTTTACACATGAGCCTTTTCGTGACCTGTTCCTTACCAGTGGATCTGGATTTAAAGTCTGCCAGGGAGCTTTGGGGAGAAGCTTTTCAGAATAAAAAGAGTTACATGATCAGAAAATGGTTCTTATCTTGACATTTTACAAAAATTCGTTTATGTTAATAACAAATCTTTAGAGGCCTTTTTTGGGGTTTAAAAATATATTAGTATAGTAATACATATGAATATAATTAATAAATGTGTATATACTGGTAATGTGTGATTAACACTTTTTTTAAATAACTAATGGAATATTTTATCAAAAAGCTTGATTTTTACTAGAGTAGAGGGCCAAACACTGAAAAAATTGATCTTAAAATGCATATTGTCTACTATAAAGGAAAAAAATTACAGGCATCTTGTTGAATCTAAATGGAATGAAGTTTGGGAATACTCTATTGAGCAAGTGAAGATTAAGTACTCATTTAACATAAATTATTTCATTGAGTAAATATTTCAAATATTTACCGACAAGAACTGTGTAAGCACTGACGGTAACAGCAGTGAGGTAGGAGTCCTTGCTTTTGTGGATTTTACATTTTAGTGGTGTGTCGGTGAGACAGACAGAAACAAATGAATAAATATTTGTCAAATATTGGCAAGTGCTAAGAAAAAATCCAAGATAAGGGAAAGAGTAATGAGGGAAGGGACACTGTTTTAGAAAGAGTGCTTTGGGCAGACCTACCTGGTAAATTTGCATTTGCACAGAGATGTGAGAGAGTTGAACCACATGGAGATCTAGATTAGGAGGGTTCTAGTCAGAGGAACAGCAAATCCAAAGACCCAGGGCCAGAAGCACCCTTGGTGTATGCCACGAAAAGCAAAGGAACCATCTCACTGAAGTGGGGAGTACTGAAGAAAAGTGAATTTGTGGGGAAGAAAATGAAATGTTCAACTTTGGATGTTGTAACCAGTAGGAATTACGATGAGCTGCTGGTAACAGAAAGTGAAAGTCGCTCAGTCATGTCCAACTCTTTGTGACTCCATGGACTATACAATCCATGGAATTCTCCAGGCCAGAATACTGCAGTGGGTAGCCTTTCTCTTCTCCAGGGGATCTTCCCAACCCAGGGATTGAACCCAGGTCTCCCATACTGCAGGCGGAGTCTTTACCAGCTGAGCCACAAGGGAAGCCCGCTAGTAACAGAAGCCTAAACTAAACACATAGGGGTTTTTTCCCCTCTCTCATACAGAAGAAAAATCTGAAGACCGGAACTTTTGTGACTTAACAAAGTCATCAGAATCCCATATTCTTTCTTCTTTATTATCCTCAGCATGTAGTTTCCATCTTCAGAGTCATCATACGGCCTAATGTAGCTGCTAGAACTCCAACTTTCACATCTGTGTTCCAGGCAAAAAGTAGAGTAATAGAAAGTAGGGCACAAAGACCCATACCAGCTCTGTGTAACTCTCCAGAGAGCTTTCTCTGATGTCCCCACCCAATAGATGCTCATATGTCATTATCCACTCTGAATTGCAAACGAGTCTAGGAAATGTAGTATTATAGCTGGGGATATTGCTATCTAGAATAAATTTGGAGTCTTAAGGAACGGGGGCTGATAGGTATTAAGAGGGCAACAAAGCAGCCTGTACCATTGTCATACTAAATTTGGGATGCCTACTAGCCATCCAAGTGGAAGAGGTAGGGAAACAGTGTGATATATCTTTGATATGTAAAGTATTATTGACCTTTCCTATATTGAGTTATCTTTAATTTTAATGTATAAAATACTTATTATATCTTTCATTGATTTACTTATGACCTTAGTCTCTCTAATTCTGTTTTCCCTATTAAGATTTTAATTTTCTCAACCCCAAGTTCTTCTCTCATAGGAAGACAATTTATATAATTTGAGTGTGACTGATCATTTTAAATTTCACTTGTTTTTCTTTTTCTTATTTTTAGCCATGGCCTGAAGATGCTCTTGAACGTGTAGCTGTGAAATTCTTAGAAACACTGGAGCTCACTGATGTTGAACGAAGAGAGATAGTTCCAATCTGCAAACATTTTCACACTTCCATTATGGAACTTTCAGAAAGGTTAATATTAATAAATTTTAAAATGACAGTAATGCCTTGTATGTTAAAGCGTCTCTTTTGTGAGAAACTGCAAATTTTAATAGGATTTCTATGCCTTATCATTCTCTTTAATCACTTAATTAGTTATGGCTTTTAAGTATTAGAAAGCTACTTGATCTAGGTTTAAAAAAGAACAGGGTATCTTAAGGGAAAGAATATAGCTGGGTCTTAGAAATCACTAGAAGCAGGAGTTAAGAAGCCACCAGAAACCCAGGAATTCTTTTTCTCTGTTTCTCATTCATGTTTCTCTTGTGGCATCTGCTTTCTAATCTTTTCTCTTTTAGGCTGAATTTTCTACTTTCCAGTGTATATGGAGGAAAACTGTCTGCCTCTCAATTCTCAAGTTTACTTCTTGCAGTTCCAGCTCATTAGCTCTTTCCAGCTTTCTAGTCCGAGTTCATTCCAAAATGTGATTTGGCCTTCTTTGTGGCCAGTGCCCAGTCCTGGCCTGATCTGCTGTGTGTAGTGTGGCAGGCTTCATAGAACAAACATTGCTGCTGGGGCACTAGTTGGACGTTCTTAGACAAGAAGGAAGATGGTTGGTAGGCTGTGGATACCTTAAAAGTATCAGTCTTACATCTGTTCATCTCTGAGATCTTCATGTCATAGGTGCTCATGGTATATTGCCTATCCAGAGTTTTACAGCCAGCTAGCATGTTTGGCCTGGGCAGGTACACCATGAAGGGGGCTCTAGTCTACGTACTCACCAAGAATCATCATTGCAGCCATTGTTTTTATGTGTATGAGTAGTAGTCTTATATTTCTGGCCGAGCTCCATTTAACCAACACGTGATACGTGCAAGGAATGATGGCTTATTCTTGCTGTCCTACCTGTGGTCCTCTTTCCTTGTCTACAGTATCTTGGGTCTGTTACAGGGTTAGATCCTCCTGGCATATGAAACATATAAAAAGGCCTCTATCTTTCTTGCTATCGTTCTCTCTTCAGACAAATCTTTGTGGATTTGTGCTTTTATACTACATCATTGCTATTTGATACTAATATTTTGCAGACTAGAAATTAGGATGTGGTTCTGTGTAAAGTTAAGTACTCAGCAGCTTCTGAATAAAATCAGCCTTTATTCTTAAACATTTGTTGTTAATGCTATGTTGAATTTACTTCTTACTTTGTAAAACCCATTATTTATTGTAATGCTGTCTGCCTCTCTTTTAGGTTCTTGCAAGAGTTAGGACGACATAACTATGTCACTGCTACTTCTTACCTTGAACTCATTGCCTCATTTCGACAACTGTTGACTAAGAGGCGACAAGCTGTAATGGAAGCAAAACAGCGCTATGTGAATGGACTTGACAAATTAGCTTTTGCTGAGTCTCAGGTAAATTTGAGGAGCTGCTCAAGTGGAAATATAAGAAATATGAGATACAATTTATTGAGAATATGTTATGTGCCAGGTACTATGTTATGTACCTCATTTGCATTCCTTTAATTATTCCTCATAATAGCTCCATAAGGTAGACGCTTTTATGATCCTCATGTTACAGATGAGTAAAGTGAATTTTAGAATTTTAGAGAAGTTCACTCAGACTGCACAGACTCAGATACATCCAGTTTTATTCTTAAGTTTTTGGCATTTGGAGAAAGTACACTGTCAGGGTTGACTTTTTATTATAATAACTGGTTAAATATAAGACTTTTTTCCAAATGAGTCAAGTAATACTTATTAGCATTATTTCAATATAAGCAGCAGAACGGGTGGTCTGAATGAATTGTACACCATACACATAATATAATGGGGATACCCAGAGCTGCTACCATTTTTCTATCTGACTTTTCTTCCATGACAACTGCATTCTTCCATTGCCCTGTCATACTTAAGAAAGAATAAAGTCTTTTGTGAAGAAAACTGGCCACACTCTCATGGCTTTGTTTATCATGTAAAGAACTGAAAAAAAAAAGTTAAGCTTTTCTGGCCCAGATTTTAAGTTTCAGTTTTCTCTGCTTGGCTTCCATAGCTATTGTAGTTATGAAAACTAATGACAGATTGTCTATTTAGGTTGGTGAAATGAAAACAGAACTTGTCCAATTACAGCCCAAATTAGAGGAAGCAAAAGTTGAAAATGCAAATATGATGCAGGTAAAGTGTCCTGAATTTTTAAAAAATTGATGACAAAAGACAATTGAAATACATAAATTCAGCTTTGATAATAAGCCTTAAGTCATTTATGACAAGATCTTTGGGACGTTACTCTTTTCAGTTGATTCACTGGGTTCCTTGTGGGTTCTGTTGTTTTTGAAGAAAGATAAGAAGCCCCTCACTAAAATAGATCACATATATTTACATTTCTCCTCATTTTATCCTTCAAAATTATGTTTGGTGTCCTAGTTTTCAAATATTCTTTTGTCTCTAGGATAGAGAAAACAATAGGATGTTTAAGCAAATGTCTTTATTTTTTTTTTCTCTTTTGCTTAGATTATCGAGATAGAATCTGCACAAGTGGAAGCAAAAAGAAAGTTTGTGAAATTTGATGAAGAGGTAGCCAGTGGAAAAGCTGAGGAAGCCCAAGCTCTGAAGAATGAATGTGAAAGTGATCTAGCTGAGGCGATTCCAGCCTTGGAAGCAGCCCTGTCTGCACTGGATACACTAAAGGCAAGTGTTGGAATGAGCTTGTGTTTTATCAGCAACTGTAACTGTATAACAGAGACTTGGTTAATTCCGTGTAGTTCATTTTCAGTGGGTGCTATTATATAGTTATCGTCCAGTCAAATTAAATTTGACTCTTAACAATTCCTCTTTGATATATTGTTATCTTATGCTTTTGCTTTTCGTATATTTATTTATAATTTTCATTCAGGATATTCCAGTGGAAATGGAACAATCTCCAAGAGGCCAAAGTGGTTCTGTACATGAGCCAGGAGGCACTTGTTAAATAGAATATGGAGTCACCTCTCTGCAGCCTTCTGGTCATGCATGTACAGAAAAACCTAAAGATCATTCCCAATGTAGATGTGGGTTGCACCTGTCTGCATTAGACTGTTGCATATTTCTCTTTACAGGGTCCTTAGGCAAAACCAGAATAATGTTACCAAACAGATCAGAGAGATGAGCTTCTATTAGCTAGGGAGACCCAGTGTAGTATGGGAGTTCAGGAGATCCAGTCCCCACTCTACTCCTTTTTTCCTAATCAGTGCCCTAACTTTCATGTAAAATACCTGACAAAATGATAAGCTCAACCTGTCAGTAGTTCAGTATCTTGCAGAATCACTGAAGTGATCTGATGGTAGAACCTAATGACCTCCTGCAGCTCCAACTGTGTAGGAAACTAAGATCTATTGCTTTCTAGCAATTGCAAGGGAAGTCAGAGGATATTAGAGAGGATGGTAAATAAATGGATCTATTGTGTCTGTCATAACAATATATGCCTTTTTAGACAATAAACTTGGAATTGGAAAGTACTTCTTCTTTCATTTTTGGTGGGTAAAACTAATATGTAAGCAAATATGGAATTAAGCCTTTATCTTAAGATGGATTCCATGCATGGGCTTGGTATATCGTTGTATAAAAATTTTGTGTATGTGTGCAAAAATATTTTATTAGAAATGTTCTTAGTTGACATCATATTCTCATAAGGATCTGAGAACTCTCAAACACTTGAGAAATATTGATTTACTGTGCTTCAATTTTTTGTTACCTTTTTTTTATAACCACACAGAGCAAAAGACAATTATAGTTTCACATGAAAATCAGTGGTATTATTACTCTCCAACATTATAAAATAACAGTCATTATTTACAAATAGGCTGACCTAAAGGCATCCTGTTTTCTTTTGATTTAGCCAGCTGATATTACAATCGTGAAGTCAATGAAGAATCCTCCATCTGGTGTTAAACTAGTTATGGCTGCTGTTTGTGTTATGAAAGATATAAAACCAGAAAAAATTTCGGATCCTTCAGGAACTGGAGGCAAGGTAATAACTAGACACAGATTTGTATCACATTCATGAATGTACAGAACACTTTACAACAACTATTATCAAATTAAATGTCAATAGTACCCAGTCCGAGGAAGACACATTGTATATGTATTCCAGGGTAAAGTGAAGGCGGTATGCTGTGCTGTTTGGTCGCTCAATCGTGTCCGACTCTTTGCAACCCTATGAACTATAGACCTCCAGGTTCCTCTGTCCGTGGGGATTCTCCAGGCAAGAATACTGGAGTGGGTTGCCTCTCCCTCCTCCAGGGGATCTTCCCAACCCAGGGATTGAACCCAGGTCTCCCACGTTGCTGGTGGATTCTTTACCTTCTGAGCCACCACAGAAGCCCGAAGGCAGTAGAGTATCAGAGAAATGTAGTCCCGGTTGCTTCCACCTCCTTTTCTGGCTATGCAGGATTCGCCACTCTGCTGGGGTGGGGTTGAATGAACAGGGAGATAGCTGTGATTTTCTTGATAAGAGCCTCAAGAATGTGACATAGTTATACAGGTGTTGTTTCCAAGCATTCAAGAAATTCTGCTGAGGTAACTAGTACTGTGATGTCTTTAAAACTATGTGCTTGGGAGCGAGAAGGTCTGTATTCAGAAATCCTGACCCTCCTAGCAGTGTGACCCTGGGGAAGATGCTTAACCTCTGTGGAACTCTGTAAAAGGGGCATTGTCATAGTACTTTCCTCACAAAGTTAACGTGAGGATTGGATTAGTTACTACATACCAAGCTCTTAATGTATAAGGCCTTTCACACAGTAAGCTGTCTGTGATAATAAATGCTGCACATTTATTAGTAAACGTTAGCTGTTATTATTACAATTGTTATTCAAAGGTATATCCCTTAAAAAGAAAGGCATAACATCTACCCTGAACTAAATTTATAGACTTATTTTCTTTTCAGGGTGTTTTTCTTTTCAAGTTTTTACAATACCTAGGTTTGAATCCCTGAATTGGAGAATTGGGATTTTTGTGGGGGGCCTATTCTGTCCTCCATTGAGATAATAAAGATTAAAAAATAGGCTCTTACCTTATCAAGTTATTCTCATACGCACACACACACATACACACACACACACCCACACACACCCCTATCAAGCTTCTGAAATTAAGAAGAAGAATGTTCAGCTAGTTATTTAACGTTTTTTATTTTATGAACATGAGCACCGTGCTCTTTATCTTATAACTGAGTGAGCAGTGTGTAATCTTTGTCTTACCGCTTTCTTTTCTGTATTCCACTTGGGAAAATCTAGGTAGGTGAGGGGATTTTCTGTAAGAAAAATGTTTACTACCTGTCCTAGTCCGTTTGGGCTACTCTAACAAATTACCATAGATTGGGGTCGCTTATCAACAACAAACATTTATTTCTCACACTTCTAGAGGCTGGTAACTCCAAAATCAAGCCTGCAGTAGGTTCAGTGTCAGGTGAGGGTCCAAGTTGCGGTTTATAGAGTACTGTCTGCTTGTGGTGTTGTCACATGGTGGAATAGGAGGGAGCTCCCTGCCCTCTATTTTGTAAGGGGACTGATTACATCCGTGACTTAATCACGTTCCTAAGACCCCACCTCCAAGTACTATTATACTGGGAAGTAGGTTTTAGCATAGGAATCTGGGGAGAGGACACAGACTTTCAGTTTATAGCACTACCTTTGTGATTTGAAAGTCAAGTTAAGATTACTTTGGCTATTCGAGGTTTTT
Source organism: Cervus canadensis (assembly GCF_019320065.1). NCBI lineage: Eukaryota > Metazoa > Chordata > Mammalia > Artiodactyla > Cervidae > Cervus > Cervus canadensis. The sequence goes on along the minus strand of NC_057407.1, from coordinate 16,685,938 downwards.
TGTATTTCCATATAAATTGTGAAATTCTGTGGAGATTCCTTAAAAAACTGGAAATAGAACTGCCATATGACCCAGCAATACCACTTCTGGGCATACACACGGAGGAAACCAGATCTGAAAGAGACACGTGCACCCCAATGTTCATTGCAGCACTGTTTATAATAGCCAGGACATGGAAGCAACCTAGATGCCCATCAGCAGATGAATGGATAAGGAAGCTGTGGTACATATACACCATGGAATATTTACTCAGCCGTCAAAAAGAATTCATTTGAACCAGTCCTAATGAGATGGATGAAACTGGAGCCCCTTATACAGAGTGAAGTAAGCCAGAAAGATAAAGAACATTACAGCATACTAACACATATATATGGAATTTAGAAAGATGGTAACGATAACCCTATATGCAAAACAGAAAAAGAGACACAGAAATACAGAACAGACTTTTGAACTCTGTGGGAGAAGGTGAGGGTGGGATGTTTCAAAAGAACAGCATGTATACTATCTATGGTGAAACAGATCACCAGCCCAGGTGGGATGCATGAGACAAGTGCTCCGGCCTGGTGCACTGGGAAGACCCAGAGGAATCGGGTGGAGAGGGAGGTGGGAGGGGGGATCGGGATGGGGAATAAGTGTAAATCTATGGCTGATTCATATCAATGTATGACAAAACCCACTGAAATGTTGTGAAGTAATTAGCCTCCAACTAATAAAAAAATTAAAAAAAAAAAAAAAAAGAAAGTCAAGTTAAGGGAAAATAAAAGTTGAAATAATAAAAATGTTTTTTCTTAGATGAAATTTTGATAGTATTTGTACCAGCTGCTTTTCTTAAGTTTTCTAAAAAGAAGTGATCATACTTTTTTGCCTGTCAGTGTTTTTTTTTTTTTAATTAAACTTTTAAAAATTTTAGTAATTTTTTGGGCTGTGCTGGGTCTTTGTTGCTATGCACAGGTTTTCTCTAGTTGTGGTGCACAGGCTTCTCGTTGCAGTGGCTTTTCTTCTAGTGGAACAAGGGCTTTAGAGCGCAGGCTCAGTACTCGTGTCGTGGTACACGGGCCTAGTTGTTCTGTGGCATGTGGGATCCTCCCGAACCAGGGATCTAACCCCTGTCCTCTGCATTGCAAGATGGACTCTTAACCACTGGACCACCAGGGAAACCCTCAATATTTAATTTTTAATAATAAGTTCAATATATAAATTCATATGCTTATTTTAAATCTTTGTTATACTTAACATGTTCTCAGAGAGAGGAGGCTCTTCATTTCATTTCCAAGTACATGTAAGTAGATATTTTGAAAGTTCAGTGTATAGTTTCTCTGGATTAGTATACCTTAAACCTCAAGAAGAAAAGTTTTATATCAAACATTTAATGGTACATATGATGTTTCTGTAAATTTTATAGATATTAGATTATTGGGGACCTAGCAAAAAACTTCTGGGAGATATGAATTTCTTAAGAGATTTGAGAGAATATGACAAGGACAATATTCCGGTGAGTTTCATTGGATTTTTTTCTATAAATGTAATTTTGCCAAGATATATAAAATCTTTAACATTTTTCAATATTATATAAAATGTAAGCAAATAGAGTGTCAGTAGAATTAAAATAGTAAAGGAATATTTATTAATGACTATATTATGAATTCTCATAATGCATAAAACCACTCCTCTTTCAGACCATCCAAAGTTATTGAATAAATTAGCTGTTTTAGTGTATTATTGACATGAAAGAGTTCTCGAAGTGTCTTCTTATAATAGTTTATTTCTTAACAAATTGGATACACAAATTTCTGAGATAAAAAGTATATAATTTTTCATCCAAACTTCTATTTATTTATGTTTAGTTGTTCTTTTTCCTTGTTTACATACATATGTTTTCCCGAACTGCAAAGGTCTTTTAATTTTTTTAGAAGACGTATCTTGTCTACCTGTAATAAATTTGCTGCAATTATGCTTATTTTAAAAATATCTCAGAGTACTGACTTTGGTTTTTAAAGACAACATAACTGTTTTATATATTCTTTTTTAAACTATGTATGATCAATTTTTCATCTAATGATTGTGTGGTATATGTTGAAATTTTAAGATCTAAATCTTTGTTTCCCAGGTGACTATTATGCAGAAGATTCGTGGTGAATACTTAACAAACCCTGAATTTGATCCTCCTAAGGTTGCTAAAGCTTCCTCTGCAGCTGAGGGTCTGTGTAAGTGGATCATGGCTATGGAAGTGTATGACAGAGTTGCAAAGGTATTTTGCGGATCAGCACATCCATTTTCTATTGAAATATTCCCATAAACTAAAATCTATGCCTTTGAAATGGAGAAGGAAATGGCAACCTGCTCCTCTCCTTTCCTGGAGAATCCCATGGGCAGAGGAGCCTGGCAGACTACTGTCCATGGGGTCACAAGAGTCGGACACAACATAGAGACTAAACCAACCAATGCCTTTGAAAACTCTAAGGTTAGCTTCTGTTGAGTTCAGCCTAACTCATTTCCCCTCATATTTAATAAAAAGGTTTATGATTTTAAATGGATTTTTTTTTTTAATCTGTCATTTTAGGATTGAAGTTCTTTCTTCAGTTGTAAAAAAAAGGAGTGTTTTGAATTCATTGTATTAATGAATATTTGGTGAAAAAAGGAACATTGAAATAAATTTTTTCATAATAAAAGATCTATGCCCTTATTTACTAGTTCAGAAGTTTCTAAAAGTGATCCCACAGAGAATTTGTCCTGCTCCAGCACAATCAGTTCAGTTCACTCGCTCAGTCGTGTCCGACTCTTTGCCACCCCGTGGACAGCATAATCAGACGTTAGTTGAGTGTCTAGTGGATGAAGAGAATGCTTACATGTGACATAACCAGTTGGGACCAGTATACAGGAGAGCAGGGAGATAACAGAACTGGCCAGACTGACCTATAGTTACAGGGACCTGGGGCAAAAGAGCATTAAGTTTTATGGGGAGGCAGCAGAAGCAAAGAAAAATCCAAAACATCAAAGGCCAAGTGGCAGATGAAAATCTTAATGCAGAGGTCAGAAGTAAGAAATTCCAGTAGGGTTAAGAGGAGAAGCATGGACTCAAGCAGTGGTAGGGAGTTTTTTTGGAGTACTCCCTGGGGCCAAATTACAGGAGAGCAGAGAATGGTTAACAGCATTTTGCGTGGGGTGGGAGCTTCAAGAGAGAGGGGACATATGTATACCTATGGCTGATTCATATTGATATATGGCAGAAACCAATATTATAAAACAATTATCCTTCAATTAAAAATAAATAAATTAAAAAAAAGAGCACTTTGCAGATTTGACTAGCAAAGGACCAAGGAAGCACTGGCCTTGCCTTCTGTAACTTGCAAAATTCTACTAAGGGGAGCAGAAAATATAAATAAAAATGCCCATGGAAATACATGATATTATGTGTTTAGAAAAACCTTGGAGTATAGAATGAGTAATCAGGCTGTAACAATTGAAAAGGTATTCCTAATGAGGCATACATGCTTGTAGAGAGGTATGGACTTTGTTCATTTCAGAGGAGTAGACCAGTATACCCCTGTTAAAGAAATAAAATGAATTCTATCTGAATGTTCTTCCATTTGAACATCTTGTCCCTCCCCATAGTAATCCCAGCAGGTCTGCAAGCTGTCAACTCAGCCTGTTTCTGCATGTCCCACAAGACATGTGGAATATTCTGGATTCTTTCTATAAAGCAGAGAATCTAAGGTATTCAGGTTCTTTTCTGACTTCCCACCCTGTACCTCCACACTATTTTAATTCCAATGCTCCTGCCTCGTGTTGTTATGCAAAGGTTGAAGGGAGATATCCAGCAAGCTCTTCTCTAAAGTCCAAAGTAGGAACAAGAGCTTCCTAATTTTTATTTAACACATTCTCCCTTCAGGATTTCTGCCCCAGGAGAGAAAGCAGGTCAATCGTATCTGATTCTTTGCTTCAGTCTTCCTCTTAGCCTTCAGCTCACTCATGGCAATGTGTCAGTAGACTTAGGTCTCCCTTCTTTCAAATGGACATATACTGTCTATTTGAAACATATTATAGTACACTCTAACCAAGTTTGCCATACCCCATTCTTCATATACTGCTGAGCATAATAAAATAAAAACTTTAGAAAATTGTTTTTCTCTCAACAAAGCATCAGTTTTCACAATTTGTTGAGGGAAATTCAATTTTGGTAGTGAAGCTAAATACCAAGTCTTTATTTCTCTATGTATTACTGCTACTGTCTTAATCTCCTCAAGGCAAATGTAATCCTCAGCTGACTGGGAAAGAAATCAAAACCTTAGAAATGCCAAAAAAAAAAAAAAAAGCAGCACATTCTTGTACTGTTAAGCATTTGTCATTTCTGTTACATGTTTTTCTGTTTTGGGACAGTTCAAAGGCAACTCCTGATTGTATTGAGATATTTTGCTACATATCATGCTGTTTTGCTACATATTGTGAAAAATTATTAGAGTAACTTGCCTATTTTATAGATGAAGTTTGCTGGTCCAGGATGATTTTATATATTTTATAAGATATAGAAATGTATTTTACTTTATTTGCATATGAAAATATAAGATTTAAGGCATTTTAAATTTGCATGATTTATGTTTATAAGTAATAAGTGTATTTCTAATCATAAATAAACGTTTAAAATTCATGATATCTAGAAAGGATTATATTGATTGTCAGTGTTACATAGTACATGTTAATAGCTGCGTGTACTGTTCCCAAACAGGTAGTGGCTCCTAAGAAAGCCCGCTTAACAGAAGCTCAGAAGTCCTTAGCTGAGACGATGGAGCTTTTGAATCAGAAGAGAGCAGAACTAGCAGAAGTAGAACATCATTTGGAAAATTTAGAAAGAGTATTTCTTGAGAAAACTGAGGAAAAAGCTCGTTTAGAAGACCAGGTGGAACTTTGTGCTAAGAAACTTGAAAGAGCCTCCAAACTAATTGGAGGGCTAGGTGGAGAAAAATCGAGGTCAGATTTCTACTCATTTTAACAATGATTTAAAATGTCCGGCTTGAATATGCAACTCTCTTTGGGTATTTATTATGATTGCCATGCCATGCCATGCCCAGTCGCTCCAGTCGTATCCGACTCTTTGTGACCTCATGGACTGTAGCCTGCCAGGCTTCTCTGTCCATGGGATTTTTCAACCAAGAATATTGGAGTGAGTTGTTTATTTTGATTACTGATTTTTAAATGGCTGGTTGAGAATGTGGGACTTTCTGTAAAGCACCTGGCTAGGCTTCTCCTAACAGAATTTCAGTGTCAAGGATAGTGTTTGCAACTTGCTTTCAAATGTTAAGAGAGAGAAAGAGGCAAATAAGGCCAGAGATAAGTTTTAATCTTAGTGGTGAGTATGTGGATGATCATTGTGCAGTTCTTTCCAATTTTATGTTCAAATGTTTTGTAATAAAGTGTTTGGAAGGGAGTAGTGAATATATGGTTCATTTTGTTAAATTTATTTTAAATAACTGACTTGATATAACAAAGCCAGTTAGCTTTATTCTAATCTATTTCTACTACTCAGCCAACTATCATAGCTATTAATTGAATTTGTTGAATGAATAGCATGATAAAGTAGCATACTTTTGACAATACTTCATAGTGCAAATTAGATGGTTTTGAAATGAAGTTTTTTTGGTAAAAGTTTCATTAAATGGAAAAAGATACCAACCTTAGCTATAGTATGCCAACTGCTATACAACTTAAATGTAGTTTTTGGTAATGAATTACAAATGTCCCTTTGTTTTTCAGAAACGAATAGCAGGGCCACTAGGCCAAATCATCCTGAATAAAATTATTAGACAAAATTCTGGTGATTTTTTTTTTTTTGTTTCTGTTTTCCTATCCTGAAGGAACAAGTCCTATAAGAAATGCATAATATTCTAATAATGAAAAGTGAATTATTGTTTGTAAAACATAAATGTATATTATAGCATATTAGAGCTAGAAGGGACCTAACCTCCTCATTTTATAAAGAAGCAAGTGCCCAACTTTTCATGGCATTTTGTTATAGAATTTGGACTAGAAACCCCTGGCCATTTCATTACTGTCTTTAATCATTCTCTTTGGTGAGGCTGTTTTGCCTTTGATTGGTTTCCCAGATGGTCTCAGGCTGCAGATGACCTTCAGATAGTATATGAAAATCTGACTGGTGATGTCTTAGTATCAGCAGGAGTGATAGCCTACCTTGGTGCTTTCACTTCTGGCTTTCGACAGACATGTACAGAGGACTGGAGCACGCTGTGCAAGGTAATGGTTTTATATTTTCTCAAGAGTTTCTTTTTAGAACATTTAAAGTATATGTTGGGGTATTTGGGGGGAAAGGATGATAATAAAAATAGAGAAAAAAAGAAATGACTGAAAATATGAAGTTTTTTTTCTTCTTATTTGATCAGTAAAATATTTCCATAGTCTAACTTTTCATTCAGTTTTTTCAGTTCTTTAAAATTATTAAATACTGTCTAACAACATATATTAATTAAAAATATTTTAATCAACAAGATAAGAGAAAATGTCAAAAATAAATCTGTGTATTTCTAACAGGAGAAAAAAATCCCGTGTTCAGAGGAGTTCTCACTGAGTAAGACCTTGGGTGATCCAGTAAAAATCAGAGCCTGGAATATTGCTGGATTGCCTACAGATACTTTCTCTGTAGACAATGGAGTGATTGTTAACAACTCCAGGCGCTGGTAAGGAAGATTAAGTGTTTATTTTTCAATTATTTTATTTGCAACTTTTTGAACATAGAGAAAAGTTGAAAGGATTTCAGAGTAAGCACCCATATAGCTACTACCGCCTAGATCTTGCAGTTAACATTTCATTATTCTTGTCCATCCCTCTATCCATCCATCAACTCATCCTTTTTTTATGTATTTCTACATATGTTGCAGACATGGATGTACTTCCTCCCAAATACTTCAGCATGCATATCATTAAGTAAAGTTCAATATTTTTTTTCTAGGTAAAATTTACATACAATGAAATATATAAAATTTAATACAAATATACAAAAATACACAAACTTGTGAGTTCTAACAAAAGTATGCACTTGTGCAAGGGTTTGAGTCAGGGTATAACACAGTCTTTTTTGTCCCATCCCAGTAAATTCCCTCCTTCACCCCGTAGGAAATTATTATTATTCTGATTATTTTCCATCACAGGTTAGTTTTGCCTATTCTAGAACTTCATATAAATGGAATCATACTGTATGCCCTCTTTTGTGTAAGGCTTTTTCCACAGAACATAATCTTACTAATTTTTGTTGCTGAGTATTATTCAGTTACATGACTCTATAATTGTTTATGTATTTTCCTGTTGATGGACACTTGGGCTGTTTCCAGTTCTTAGCTATTCAGTGTATTGATTTTAGCTAGGTATTTCTACTCATTTTCATGATACTGTAACAATAATTTATGCAATTTCATGTAAATCTTTTATAGCTGCTATCATAGTGGGATAACTGTATGAGCTTTGCAGATGGTTTTTATTATCTTTTTATTTATATCACTTTTGGAAACTTGGGAAATTATTCTCATCTGAGAGATATTTTCCTGTAAATAGTTATCTAGTCATATTGCCATCTAATATAAAAGTCTTTTCTTGACCTTATGCTAAACAAACTATGATGGATAATATTGAGATCTTATATTCATGAGATACTATTTTAAATGCCTTATATCCTCACAAATTCCTATGAGTTAGTTCTTCTTATTATTCCATTTTATAAATGAGACAGCTGAGGCCCAGAATAAATTAGTAATTTGAAATTTAGTGAGATAACTGAGCTAATAAATGATGTAATCAGAATTTGAACCCAGGCAACTTAACTTCCAAATCCTAATTCTTACTTACTATGTTAAGTGAAATGTGGAATAGGATATCACATTTACTACCTTTAAAACTGTATTGGAAGTTTCAGTCTTCTTTTGGGATATAAGATACGGTAAAGATACAAAGAAATCTTACATTCTGAAAGTTTGAGGTATTGTTTGTTTATATTCTTTGGAAACCTTACTTTGGAAACTTTTCATGCCGTGAATCCCATAACACATTGTTACTATTTTTACTTTAGACAGTAATTATAGTAGAGTGATTAAATATAAGAAAATGTCTTTTATGTTTATTTCCTTTTTTTTCCCCATTTTAGTTTGAGTTGTTTCTTTTTCTTCGGTTGCACTGCATGGCTTGCAGTCACTCAGTTCCCCAACCATGAATTGAACCTAGGTCACAACAGTGAAACTCCAAGTCCTAGCTACTGAACCTCCAGGAAATTCCCGTAGACTTATTTATTTCTTTATGTTTCTATCTGATTTCATATTTTTTCTGCCTGACAAATATCTTTCAACATTTTCAGTGTATAGATCTATTGCAATTAATTCAGTCAGCTTATTTATTTATTTATTTCATCTTCATTTTGAAAGATATTTTTTGCTGGGTTTAGAATTCTGAGTTGACGGTTTTTGGATTCTTCTGGTTTTGCTTTTTTTCCTTTGAAGGTGTCACTCCACTGTTTTTAGACTGCGTAGTTTCTGATAAGTCTGCTCTAATTTTGGTTCCTTTTTCTGTAACTTTTTTCCTCTGACAGCCTTCAGTTTTTTTTTTTTTTCTTTCTGTTTTTAGTTGCCTGCAGTTTGATTGTGATATATGAGTATATTAGAATGTGTGTGTGTTCATCTTTGTAGTTCTCCTGACTGAGGTTCTTTGAGCTTCTGAGATCTACTTCATTTTATCCCTTTTCTCTTTCTGGGAAGAAAACTTACATTTGTGAATCTTTTTGGTATGACCCAAAACTTTCAGATGCCCTTTTCTGCTTTTAACCACTCTTTTTTTTCTTTTTGAGTTTCAGATTGGATAATTTCTATAAAACTATCTTCAAGTTCATAACTGTATTAACTGACTGTCTCCTTAGTTGTATTGGGTCTATGCAGCCCATGAAATAAATTCTATAGAGTTTACGTATTTTTTATTTCTAGTATTTCCATTTAACTCTTCCTTATAGTTCATCTCTGCTGATGGTTGTCTCTTGAGGCATGTCGTCCAGTTTTTTCACTGGCTGTTTTACATTTTAAACACAGTTATTTAAAAAACTACAAATCTAATATTTCCAATGTTTGTGTCATCTTTGAGGCTGTTTCTGTTAGTTTCTTTTGTCTCTTGAGAATGGTTTGAGTTTTTTTCCCATGCTTATCTAAATATCTCATAATATTTGATTGAATGCAAGGTATTTTCAGTCTAACAGTAGAACTGAGCATTATATTAACTCCTGGAAATGGGCATGCCTCTTCTTCTGTCGCTCCATTAGTACAGAGGTTTGAGTCAGTCTAACCATCAGTTGAACTAGGTTTGAATTGAGTTGCACAATTTGTTGTTACTCCGGTAAAGTTCAGGGGACCAGTGGTGTCAACTTAATCTAACCATGGGTCTATGCTGAGAATGAGGGATATCTTTCTGGAGTGTCTTTCTCAGTGTTAAGAGTTTTACCTTCAACTTTCAACTGTTCCTGAATGCCCATGACACAGACAGGGTCTCTTTCTATTTTTGTTGTTCCCCTAGGGGTAGATCGCTTTTGCTCAGTACTCCATGTTAGGCTGTTTTGGGGGCAAAGTGAGAGTTGTCTGTTACTCTGATTTCCTAGTCTTAGGAAGGCACTGTGCATATTGGGCCTTCGGTGTAGGATATTTTCAGCCTGCTGGCCCTCCTCCCTGTGACAGCTAAGTCACAGCCTTGGCTGATCTTGAACAGGAGTTTCACACCCCTTCCTAGAGTTAAGGGATTTCTGCTTAGTGAAGGTTGGTAAAGGTATGTTTTAGCCAAAGACATTTTTCTACCTCTCCTCCAAGGGTTGAGTTTTTCTTTTGCTCTTGCCCCAGCTACAATGTATATTTTGTCCTTACTTGTTCCAGGATTCATACCAGTGTTATTGGCTCAATATATGTAAGTTTCCCAGCTGGAATTTCCTGTATCATGTACATAGCATAAACTTGCTCCTTGAATCTGCATAAACTGTTGACCCATGGTTACAGGTTCTCAGAGAACTTTTTCCAAGCTGAAGATGAGACAAGAATCAGAACACTTCTTTCTTGTCTCCTTATGAATAGAGTTGGATTTTTTTCTATGATTCACGAAGACTTCTGTGGGTTTAAGCTTAATACAGGGATTTCAGTTTTACTTTCCTGCTACATATGGGTTCAAGGAGCCCTTGTTATTAGTACTGACACTCTCCCCAGGGCTAGCTGTCATTTCAGCTCACACATACAAAGATATTTTCCTGGCACCTGTGTTTTTCTTCCTTATGTATGTATAGTTCAAATGTATGTCACTGATGTATTTTTGAAATATCATATTTTATCCACCAGTACTTGGTAGCAGAAGGAATTCTATTGGTTACTTAGCTACTCATGCTGCTGGAACTATAGTTGATTATTAATTCTTCTTGTGCTTGCTCATAATTTCTAAAGGTTTGTCTGTTTATAATATTACACAGTGGTTGAGGGTAGTGTAGACTCTGCTATCAGGATATTTGGAGTCAAATATTTCTCTCTCATTTTCTCTCTTGAAGTGAGAGTAAATAGTGCCCCATCTGTAAATGGGGATAAATAGTAGCTCCAAACTCATTGTACGTTGTAAGAAAGTGCTTGAGAAAGAAAGAAAGTGAAGTTGTTCCAGTGTGTCTGACTCTTTGCGACACCATGGGCTGTAGGTCCATGGAATTTTCCAGGCAAGAGTACTGGAGTAGGTTGCCATTTCCTTCTCCAAGGGATCTTCCTGACCCAGGGATCGAACCCAGGTCTTCCACGTTGCAGGCAGACACTTTACCATCTGAGCCACCAGGGAAGCCCAAGAAAGTGCTTAGCACGTGATAAGTGCTCAGTAACTGTTAGTTTTTAAAAATAATTATTTTCTTCAAATACCTCATTTTAGTATCTATATCTCAAATTCTGACTTTGCTTACTTTTTAACCACAGTGAAAATGCTTACTGTTTCTCCTTTATTATTGTTTACTAGTACAACACTGGCTACTTAACAGCAAAGCTATGTTTTCCCAAAAATTACTACTGCTGTTAGAAGCATAAATCAGTAATGATTTTTTCTTTAGACTGCCCTGCTTTTGGATCTCAAACATAGTTGAGTATTACTGTCATACCTACAGTCAGGTACACATGGGATACAAAACCCTGTATGGCCTTGTTTTTCGGATAGACACACAGCTCAGTTTTCCAATTGTATTTGTAATACTCACATAAAATTGTATTAAGTAGGAGTTGGATTTCTTTTAGAAAACCAAGATCTCCAATAATTGCATTACTGAGAACACTGATTGATTTAGGTATTACCAAGATAAGCATTCAGTCAGTTCAGTTCAGTCCCTCAGGTAATGTCTGACCCTTTGCGACCCCATGGACTGCAGTACACCAAGCCTCACTGTCCATCACCAACTCCCAGAGTCTACTCAAACTCATGTCCATTGAGTTGAACATAAGCATTAGAAAAACTTAATTTACAGAAATTATTACTTTTTGTAGGGGAATGAACAATACCATATTTTTTCCAATAATAAAGTTATGTCAATGTATGGCAAAAATCACTACAATATTGTAAAGTAATTAGCCTAATTTTAAAAAAAATAAATAAAAAATAAAATAAAAAATTTAAAAAAAAAGGAGGGGAAAAAATGTCCCTTTAAACAGGACTTTGAAAGGTACTAAAAGCATCTAGTCTAACTACTAGCAACTTTTAAACAATTGTGTGCAAAATAACTTTCTCATTTCCAGAACACTTTTCATCTGTTTGCTGTGATAGCAAAGTAACTTTTAACTGGTATCTGGACTTCTTGTGTTTTCAATAGGATTTCAGCACAATTTGAGTGGAGAAAGAAATCAACCATACAGCTGTTGTTGAATTGTTTTGTCTCTTGGGGAGGAAAGAAAATAAAAGAAAAGAGATATCTGGGATTAGTTGATTAAAGAACTTATTTTTAGGCTAAGGGGAACGGGATTTTTATCCCTAGAAACTGTTGAAATAGAAGGAGAATGTCTGGGAAAGCCAAAGTAATATGAAGTGAAAATTCCCCTTTCTGTGTTAATATTTAAAAAATATTTTAATGCATTGTACTGAATACAAAAGGATCCCAGGACAGTCAGTATCATCACTGAGGAAGAGGAAAGCACCTAATATATTGATTCTCTGAAACTATGAATTGTGTGTTCTTTTTTTTTTTTTTGAATTGTATGTTCTTGAACACAAAGTCTTTTACCATACTTACATAGAAAAAATTTCCTAAATAGATCTCAAATATATCTAGACTAACCTTGGAAACTTCGTTTATGGTTCTCCTCATAACCTAAGGAAATCCGTTATAGCCCAGTAGATCTTTTATTCTAAATTCTTATCAGATACATAGGATTATTTTTCATATTATGTTAACAGATGATATGTGTTATAATTACTATGAAGACCATGTGTTAAACTGGAAAGAGCACAGCTTATACATTCATGAGATCCTACTTCTGACATTAAACTAGTTTCTTAACCTTAAAACCTTGGGCAAAATACTTAATTTCTTCATTTCAAAAATAAATGAGAAGGAAACTCCTTTTTCCTTTTCCTCACAGAACTTTTGTGAAGATTTATCCTGATGATGTATGTGAAACACTTTGTATAGATTGATGGTGATGTTTATTATTTAAATTATATAATTTTAGATAAATCTCAACATCTATTTAGTCTCCTCAAAATTTTTCTTATTATATTTTAGGCCTTTAATGATTGATCCCCAGGGTCAAGCCAATAAGTGGATCAAAAACTCTGAGAGAGAAAATCAGCTTAGTGTTATTAAGCTCTCAGATGCAGACTATATGAGAACACTGGAAAACTGTATTCAATTTGGAACTCCACTTCTATTAGAAAATGTTGGTGAAGAACTGGATCCATCATTGGAACCTTTACTACTTAGACAAACTTTTAAACAAGGTAGAAGTCAATTGGCATTAGTTGCTAGAACTGAAAGATGATTGGATTATCTTTTAGGGAAGAAAACTGCTACATAATTTTAATAATAATCTTAATAATGCAGAACTTCTGTGTCATTGTTATGCATGAAAAGAAATTTGAACAAGTATCATATATTCTAAAATAAATACCTTGCCTTCCTTTGATTGCCTTAGTCACTGTTATTTGGATTGTTGTTCAGTAGAGAACACACGAAGTTGAATCCAGCGTGAAATTCCTTTATCTTATGACCAAGGACCACACAAAGTCCATTACTACAAATAGTAATGGTTAATGTGGACCAGAGTTAACCTTAGGTAAACATTGTCCACCTTGTATATCTTTCTGCTTATAAAATTTTTTCTCTGTCAAACTCTAGTCCTTTAAGAGCTTTCAGTTCAGTTCAGTTCAGTCACTCAGTCGTGTCCGACTCTGTGCGACCCCATGATTCGCAGCACACCAGGCCTCCCTGTCCATCACCAACTCCTGGAGTTTACTCAAACCCAAATCCATCGAGTTGGTGATGCCATCCAACCATCTCATCCTCTGTCATCCCCTTCTCCTCCTGCCCCCAGTGCCTCATCAGGGACTTTTCCAATGAGTCAACTCTTTGCATGAGGTTGCCAAAGTACTGGAGTTTCAGCTTAAGCATCAGTCCTTCCAATGAACACCCAGGACTGATCTCCTTTAGGATGAACTGGTTGGATCTCCTTGCAGTCCAAGGGACTCTCCAGAGTCTTCTCCAACAAAGAGCTTTAGTCATATAGAAATAATTTTGGAACCATTATTGAAAATTAATAGAGGAAGTAAGATCAAAAGGAATCTTAATTTAGAAGGCTCCATAACAACCAGAAAAAATATCTTATATTACCCCAAAATTAATGATTCATGCTATATAATTGCTTACTTGCCTCTGTGTCTGTGACTTTTGCAACACTTGTATTCTATTTGAAATTACTTTATGATGTTTCACTTGTAACCTAGGATGGGTTTTAACAGAAGGGGAAGGGCTATGTAACTTTGGCTGATTTATTATGCATTTTTCTCTGAAATACAGGTGGCATTGATTGCATCAGACTTGGTGAGGTCATTATTGAGTATTCCTTTGATTTCAAGTTTTATATCACCACAAAGTTGAGAAATCCACATTATATGCCAGAGCTGGCTACAAAGGTATCTTTGCTCAATTTCATGATAACTCCAGAAGGACTTGAAGATCAATTACTTGGTATTGTTGTTGCAAAGGAGAGGTATGTATTTTCTTAGATACTTTCAGATACTCTAGAAAAGAATATTTGTAGGCCATAAAGTTGGCTTGAGGCTCAACATTCAGAAAACTAAGATCATGGCATCTGGTCCCATCATTTCATGGCAAATAGATGGGGAGACAGTGGAAACAGTGACAGACTTTATTTTGGGGGGGTTCCAAAATCACTGCGGATGTTAACTGCAGTCATGAAATTAAAAGATGCTTGCTCCTTGGAAGAAAAGTTATGACCAACCTAGACAGCATATTAAAAAGCAGAGATATTACTTTGCCAACAAAGGTCCATCTAGTCAAAGCTATGGTTTTTCCAGTAGTCATGTATGGATGTGAGAGTTGGACTATAAAGAAAGCTGAGCACCCAGGATTTGATGCTTTTAAACTGTGGTGTTGGAGAAGACTCTTGAGAGTCCCTTGGACAGCAAGGAGATCGAACCAGTCCATCCTAAAGGAAATCAGTCCTGAATATTCACTGGAAGGGCATGCTGAAGCTGAAACTCCAATAATTTGGCCACCTGATGTGAAGAACTGACTCCTTGGAAAAGCCCTGATGCTGGGAAAGATTGAAGGCAGGAGGAGAAGGGGCAACAGAGGATGAGATGGCTGGATGGCATCTCTGACTCAATGGACATGAATTTTAGTAAACTCCAGGAGTTGGTGATGGACAAGGAGGCCTGGCGTGCTATAGTCCATGGGGTCGCAAAGAGTCGGACATGACTGAGCGACTGAACTGAACTGAACTGAATACTTTTGTTATGTGATTATTCCGAAACCTTGTCTAAATTTTATTGTTGCTGTTCAGTCACTAAGTTGTGTCCCACTCTTCACGGTCCCATGAACTGCAGCACGCCAGGCTTGCCTGTCCTTCACTATCTCCTGGAGTTTGCTCAAATTCATTTCCACTGAGTCAGTGATGCTGTCTAACTAACTCATTCTCTGCTGCCCTCTTCTCCCTTGCCTTCAGTCTTTCCCAGCACCGGGGTCTTTTCTAATGAGTTGACTCTTCACATCTAGTGGCCAAAGTACTGGCGCGTTAGCTTCAGCATCAGTCCTTCCAGTGAATATTCAGGATTGATTTCCTTTAGGATGGACTGGTTTGATCTCCTTTGTCATTATAGATTAAACAAATATAGAATTCTTTAAAACAATCATTCTATAACAAATAAGTTATAAGCCAACCATGTTATATTGGGCTTTTAGTATGGGTAATAGGATTTAGGTGATGCGCTATGGCTTTTGATTTGTATCTGATTGTTTGAAACAAAAAATTTTGTTTCTTGAAATGTATGTTTTGGACAAAATCAGAAGTGTGTTCAAAGACATATACAGAACATTAATGAAATAAGAAAATACTTAGGACAAGAATGAAAAAGCAGGATATAAAACTATATATGGTAGGGATAATTTGTTTTTCAAAAGTTAATACATGAATGGATATCCATATATATGAAAAAAAGATTGAGAAAGAATACACCAGAATATTAATAGTGATAATCTTAGGAATGGTAAGATTATGGATAACTCATTATTTTCTTTATGTATTTTTCCATTACTAGCATGTGTTATTTTTTTTAAATGAGAAAAAAATATTATGATCCCTGGAAGGGCTACTAGTAAAGAATTGCTTCCTGGAATTTCCCTTCAAGTGGCTAAGACTGTAAGCTCCCAATGCAGGCCCATCGTTTATCCCTGGTCAGGGAACTAGATCTCACATGCTGCAACTAAGACCTAGCACACCCAACTAAATAACTATTTAAAAAAAAAAGAATTGCTTCCTGAAGGAAATCTTTGACTCAACTTGAAGCTTAATATAACATTATCAAGTAGTCAATTAAATGAAATCAAATTATAAGTGAAAATATGTACCATGAAGTACTTTAGTTATTTTCAGTATTTATCCCACTTGCATAATATCTAAGACAGAACCATGTCATAACATATTCTATAACATGAACTATGTTGTTTGAAGTCTCATACCGTCTTTGTTAAGGTATTATTAAGTGCCAGTTCTGTCTTTTACTTTGAGCCAGTATGATGAGTCATCTTTTGGATGATGAGTCATCTTTTGTATTATCTTTTTTATGATGAGTCATCTTTTCTGTGTCTGCTATTGTAGAAGAGATGTTGAAAATGAGACTGAATATGATTAAGCCAAAGAATAGAAGTTTCATATTCTTAGTGTCTTTCCAGCTCTTATTCTCACACAATGAGCTAAGCCATAAGGATAAACCTAACATGTTTTTAGACTTAACATAGTGTATATTATTACTGCATTTTACATATTTATAATTAATGCTTTTTTTGGCTTGAATTTCTCAAATTATCATTTTCATGGAAATATTTTTTCCTTAAGATAAAGAGGTTAATCATCTTAATTTGTGTTATGTGTCTGCAAAATTGTTATATTTAAATGCCTACAAAATTGTGATGTCTAATCTTTACATAAAATACTACACATTTAGGTGAGATGTTTTCATCTTTTTAGACCAGAGTTAGAAGAGGAACGAAATGCTCTGATTCTGCAGTCTGCAGCTAATAAGAAACAGCTGAAAGATATAGAGAAAAAAATTTTAGAAACATTATCATCTTCAGAAGGAAACATTTTAGAGGATGAAAGTGCGATTAAAATCTTAGACTCTGCTAAATTGATGTCCAACGAGATAACCAAGAAACAACAGGTAAAAAAAGAATCCTAGAAAATTTTTTTGATTCTTTGGAGTCCGGCTTGCTCCCACTTCCTGTGTAAAGTGCTGTAGTAGGCTTATGGGAAGAGGAAAATAATTCATAAAACACCACAGCACATAAACTAGTTTTAAAGAGAATATCTCTTAGTGTTGAATCATTCAAAACCTGTTTTTTCATCTATGTGGTACCTATAAATAGAAGAAATAAATTTGGAGTGAAAAAAAGTTTTAGTATAATTTTTGTTGTTCCATAGGTAGGGTAAGCGAGTCAGGTTCATTCAAGTTTTGATTGACTCCTCACCTAAAACTTCCGTTTGAGAACTTGGCTTGCCTCTGTTTCTGGTTGGAACTTAAGATGTATGAGGTCATTGCCGCTTAATTGGACAGTAAGTGGTTCTAGGAGCTGATGAGGATGTTCTTCCGGTGTTGCCTCGTCATCTGTCTGAGAGGGAGGAGGTGTGAGAGTTGGGAGTGGCAGGGAGGGGGAAGGAAGGCTCGCACAATAGCATACTTGTTGCAAGTTAATCTAACGCAGCCAAATGGTATTTTTATTTTTAAAAATTTTTTAAATCATATTTTTATATTGTCTTAAAAAAATAAAATCCTAGTGTTACAGGTTAAAGAGGCCTTAGCTGTTAGTCATTTTAGCATTTCATAGTTGAGAAAAGTAGGGCCCAGAAAAAGTATTTAAGCCCCAAGTTTACACAATGAAATGATAATACAGACTGACTTCAGTAGGCTTACTTTAATGATTTTCAGACCCTTCTATCCTCTTTGGCCCACCCAATGAACTAAACATATTTTTAGTATTGGGATAATTAAAAAATAAAAAGAATCCTAAGTAGAAATTTCACTAATTGCTCGGCATCCTTCGGTTTGCACCCTACCTTAGTCACCCCAGTTTTGGGGTAGAGGACTTCCCTTTGGGATGGGTTTAGTTTTATGTGAATGTGATGGAAATGACTCTCTTTGGGTGTACTGTATTGCTTTGTGCTTGTGTTTTTCATTTCAAGAGAGCCAAAAGGAGTAGTGTCTTAGAGTAGCCTTTCATCTAGGGACCGTGGCTGAGATATTCGATAATGTCTGCCTTCCCAACAGAACCCATTCCTCACTTTGCTCTCACCACATGTTTTTTCAAAGGGAAAGGAAAGACAGGGAGCATTTATCAGCTTATTTTCTATTAGGCTCAAAGAGGAAAGTAGATATCAATATTTATTTGTTCAAATACTTTATCTTACAAAGAGAGAGAAATTTAATCATGTCTTTTTGACTAGGTCTCGTTGATCTTTACAAACATAATTTAGAAATCACTATATATTTTGATTCAAAACTTGCTCTGTATCTGGCCATGACTTCTCTTCCACCCACTCAATGTCAGAAAACACATCTTCACAGAAAGTCTTTGCACATAGTCTAAAACCCACCTTTCCTTTTTATCCCAAACCATAAGATCAAACAAACACAAGCCTTTAAGGATTTGTTCTATAGGTTCCAGAGTTTCCCCCTACAAAAGTCATCATAACTGAAATATATTCTGGTGGATTCTAGGAAAGTATAATATATATATAAATATTACTATATAAATTTAGGTGAAATTTTTACAGATAATAAATTCTCTTCTTAGCAAATTTCACACTTCAGTTTTTTAACATCATATGCTCACATTGTTTATTTGTTAGAACACAACAAATTGTTTGATTTTAGGTTATTAATGATAATTAATAAAAAATCTGTATGTGTTCATACTAAGGGTTCAAGTATATGTAAATATAATGCTATTTATAAATATACTATAGAGCAAGCCTTGGAAGCCTGAGTTAAATTATTATTTACTCTTTAAAAATAATAACAATATTTGCTAAATGTTTTTGCTTGTTGTTGCCGTTAATGGTAAATGGTTCAGTTCAGTTCAGTTCGGTAGCTCAGTCATGTCCGACTCTTTGCAACCCCATGGACTGCAGCATGCCATGCCTCCCTGTCCGTCGTCAACTCCCGGAGTTTACTCAAACTCGTCCTTTGAGTCGGCAATGCCATCCAGCCATCCCATCCTCTGATGTCCCCTTCTCCTCCTGCCTTCAATCTTTCCCAGCATCAGGGTCTTTTCCAATGAGTCAGCTCTCCACATCAGGTGGCCAAAGTATTGGAGTTTCAGCTTCAACATCAGTCCTTCCAGTGAACACCCAGGACTGATCTCCTTTAGGATGGACTGGTTGAATCTCCTTGCTGTCCAAGGGACTCTCAAGAGTCTTCTCCAACACCACAGTTTAAAAGCATCAATTCTTCGGTGCTCAGCTTCATCTATAATCCAACTCTCACATCCATACATGACTACTGGAAAAACCATAGCTTTGACTAGATGGACCTTTGTTGGCAAAGTAATGTCTCTGCTTTTTAATATGCTGTCTAGGTTGGTCATAACTTTCCTTCCAAGGAGTAAGCATCTTTTAATTTCATGGCTGCAATTACCATCTGCAGTGATTTTGGATCCCCAAAAAATAAAGTCAGCCAGTTTCCACTGTTTCCCCATCTATTTGCCATGAAGTGATGGGACCAGATGCCATGATCTTATTTTTCTGAATGTTGAGTTTTAAGTCAACTTTTTCACTCTCCTCTTTCATTTTCATCAAAAGGCTCTTCTTCTTCGCTTTCTGCCATAAGGGTGGTGTCATCTGCATATCTGAGGTTATGGATATCTCTCCCCGAGATCTTGATCCCAGCTTGTGCTTCATCCAGCCCAGCATTTCTCTTGATGTACTCTGCATATAAGTTAAATAAGCAGGGGGACAATATACAGCCTTGATGTACTCCTTTTCCTATTTGGAACTAGTCTGTTGTTCCATGTCCAGTTCTAACTGTTGCTTCCTGACCTGCGTACAGATTCCTCAGGAGGCAGGTCAGGCAGTCTGGTATTCCCATCTCTTTAGGAATTTCCCGCATTTTGATGTGATCCATACAATCAAAGGCTTTGGCATAGTCAATAAAGCAGAAGTAGATGTTTTTCTGGAACTCTTTTGCTTTTTTGATGATCCAACGCATGTTGGCATTTTGATCTCTGATTCCTTTCTTTTCTAAATTCAGCTTGAGCATCTAGAAGTTCTTAATTCACATGCTGTTGAAGCCTGGCTTGGAGAATTTTGAGCATTACTTGCTAGTGTGTGAGATGAGTGCAATTGTGCAATAGTTTGAACATTCTTTGGCATTGCCTTTCTTTGGGATTGGAGTGAAAACTGACATTTTCCAATCCTGTGGCCACTGCTGAATTTTCCAAATTTGCTGGCATATTGAGTGTAGCACTTTAACAGCACCATTTTCAGGACTTGAAATAGCTCATCTGGAATTCCATCACCTTCACTAGCTTTGTTTGTAGTGATGTTTTCTAAGGTCCACTTGACTTTAGACTCCAGGATGACTGGCTCTAGGTGAGTGATCACACCATTGTGGTTATCTGGATCATGAAGTTCTTTTTGTATAGTTCTTGCCACCTCTTCTTAGTATCTTCTGCTTCTGTTAGGTCCATCCCATTTCTGTCCTTTATTGTGCCCATCTTGGCATGAAATGTCCCTTTGGTGTCTCTAATTTTCTTTAAGAGATCTCTAGTTGCTCCCATTCTATTGTTTTCCTCTATTTCTTTGCACTGATCACTGCAAAGTAATCATTTTTTTTTGCATTGATCACTGAAAAGTAATCATTTCTTTGCATTGATCACTGCAGTGGTAAATAGTACTTAGCTGAAAAATTAAGGGTTAAATAACAGAAGATTTAAATGAGAATACTAAGATCATGTTCTTTTGTAAAGATGTCATTCATTTCCATTGTTGATAACTTTGTTTTACTTATAGTCAAGGTGGAGCTTCAAAACTTACTTTTAATTGTAGTTATACTGTAATTTGGGGGAAAATTTGCTTGTAAGGAACACAAACCCACTCAAATCGGGGATATTTTACTTTCCCAGGTGTAGGAAGTGCATGTAGGCCTCAGGAATGAAGGGAAAGTATTAGATTTCTATGCTCTTTGCCTCTCCTTTTCTCTATGGTTGTGTGGTCCTCATATGTGCTTCTTTCTGCTCCACCTGGAGACTAAGTTCTTTTCTGTAAAACTTCTGTACTGTTACTTTGTAATTTTATCTTGCACATAGAAACCAACTCTGATACCATTACCTTTTAGCTCTAAGGCTGAGCACCACCTGATTTCAGTTTTTGATGCTCCTGAAGATCTAATTCTCTGGAAGGAAAATGTATTAGCTTATATTGGGTCTGGTTCTGTCCCTACCACCTGATTGAATCAGCTGAAAACAGGATCATTCAGTATAAACATGGCTACATAGGCAACTTATTCAGCAGAGTCTGTGGATAGCATGTTCAAAGAAAGGAGAGTTGGTTGGAAAAGTGCTCTATCTGTTTTTCCTATAGAATATCAACCTATCATACTGAGTTGTCATTGGAATGATGATTGACTTGAAGAATTTTTTTTTTTCTTTTAGAGGTTGAATATCTATCTATACCCCTATTAGAAAAAGTTAAAATTATGAGAATCTCACTGAAAAAAAAAGGTGTTCTTAATGTAACAAGAACAACAAATAAACAGCCAACAAATACTTCCGAATTCCTGCTTTGCTAGACTTTGTGCTGGGTTCTGGCAACATGTTGGTGCCTTAAACCATACACACATACACACTTTCTCTCTCTCTCCTTCTCCCTCTGTCTCTGACCTGTTAAAATAAAAGAGGGTGTTCAGTCACTAAGTCATGCTGGACTCTTTGCAACACATAGACTGTAGCACACCATGCTTCCCTGTCCTTCCCTATCTCCCTGAGTTTGCTCAAACTCATGTCCATTAAGTTGGCGATGCCATTCAACCATCTCATCCTCTGTCACCCTCTTCTTCTCCCGTCCTCAATCTTTCACAGCATCAGGGTCTTTTCTAATGAGTTAACTCTTTACATCAGATGGCCTAAGCACTGGTGCTTCAGCTTCAGCAACAGTCCTTCCAAAGATTCAGGGTTGATTTCCTTTAGGATTGACAGGTTTTATCTCCTAGCTGTCCAAGGGACTCTCAAGAATCTTTTCCAACACCACAATTTGAAAGCATCAGTTCTTCGGCAGTCAGCCTTCTTTATGGTCCACCTCTGCCACCCATATGTGATTACTAGAAAAATCCTATCTTTGACTATACGGAACTTTGTTGGCAAAGTGATGTCTCTGCTTTATAGTATGCTGTCTAGGTTTGAAAGAGGGTGAGTGACAATAGCAGATACATGTCAGATTGAGGCAAAGAATAAGCAAAGATTGACAGCTTTGTCTTCCTCGAATAAGAAAGAGATAATAGATGGGTAGTTACACCTTTGATCTGTAAAGATATTTTTCTTTCTTTTACCTTCCTTCTTTCCACTCTGTCTTCATTCTCTTCCCTCTCTTCCTAGTTCCTTACTTCCTTTCTTTCCCTTTCTTTATAGATGTTAGCATAATAAAGCCCTTTCATGTAATCCATGCCCCTATAATTTTGTCATTAACTTAGGGGATATTTTTAATATAAATTTCATTGTATGAAAAATACATAATTAAAACACATGTCCTATTTCTTCATCTTGATTTTTCTCTTCTTGCAGATTGCAGAAAAAACAGAACTCAAAATAGCAGAGTCGCGAGAAGGTTATAGACCCATTGCTAAACATTCATCAGTGTTATTCTTTAGCATTGCAGACCTGGCTAATATCGATCCCATGTACCAGTACTCTCTCATCTGGTTTGTGAACCTTTATATCAACTCTATTCATGACAGGTAAACATTCTCTAGCGTCATTCATTCTCCCTAGGTTGTATTTTCACCATCCTTTCCATTTAAAATATATAACTTTTCTTATTATTTATATAATACATATTCATTGTTGATCATTACAAAATATGGGAAAGTGAAGGAATGAAGGAAGAAGTGACGGAAAGAAAGAAGGAAGGATGGGAAGGAAAGGAGGAAGAAAGGGAGGAAGGGAGGGAGGAAGGAAGGAAAGAAAGAAGGAGAAAGCAAGCAAGCAGACCTCTCTTCTAAGTTTTATTTCACTCCAACTTGAGATTTAAGCATAGAGGGATTAGCTTTAGTCCTTTCCCCACCTTTCTTTTAAATATTTTGCTAAGGCAATAACCTATCTTTGCTAGCAACTCCAGTTTATCTTCCTCCAGCCTTGAGGTCCCTAAGAAGTTTCAGCTCCACATTTCTAATCATTTGCTAGATGTTTTCACTTTAACCAATTAATGAATGTATACAGATCTTGGAATTAGACTGGAGTAAGGGATTAAATTTCAGTTCTGCCACATAATAGCTACATGAATACAGGCAAGACAGTTAACTTTTCTGTAATTGCCTCAATTTTCCTTATCTGTAAAATAGGGATAATAATAGTACCTACCTTTAAAAATTGTTTTGAGAATTGAAAGATAATATTTGTAAAGTATTTTTAACAATGTCTGGTATTTTCTGTAATTGCTTCCATTTTCCTTATCTGTAAAATAGGGATAATAATAGTACCTACCTTTAAGAATTGTTTTGAGAATTAAAAGATAATATTTGTAAAGTATTTTTAACAATGTCTGGTATTAAGTAACTTGTTAAGTGGAAGAAAAATATGATTTGAGCCTAGCATATGTGTTCTACATGGGATCTTGGTAGAACAGTCTTTCCTGAGTGATTGAAATCCCTAAGCTTTCCCAGCTGGGATTTGGAATTTGAGTTAACTCACCCTACATGATGGAGGATATTCAAGCTGAAGAATTGACGTAAATGTCAATAGCAAGTCGGTGAGGATGTGAAGTCATCAGAACCCTCATGTAATATAGTGCATCCACTTTGGAAACATTTTTAGAAGTGTATATATCTGAATTACTGTGCTGTACATCAACTATACCTCAGTTAGAAAAACAATAATGCTGCAATATATGTAGGGGCACACATATCTTTTGAGTTTGTGTTTTTTGGAGTGTTTTAGGGGTAAATACTCAGAAGTGGAATTGCTGGATTGTATGGTAGTTTTATTTTTAATTTTTTTGAGAAACCTCTGTACTGTTTTTCATAATGGCTGTACCAATTTACATTTCCACCAATAGTGCATGAGGGTTCCCTTCCAATGATAACACCTTCTATAACTATAGTAGAGTATCACAACCAGAAAATTTACATTGGTACAATCCAGAGAGCTTATTCAGATGTCACCATTTTTTGATATGCACTCATGTGTATGTATGTGTGTGTGTGTAGTTTCATGTTTTTAACAGTGGTTATTTTGATAAAATAAAACTTGTATGTTAATTCATGTGTAACTTATTTTTTCTTAGCTTAACTTGACTCAATGTATTTTCCTTTTTTCAACCTTTCAGTAACAAATCCAAAATTTTGGAAAAGCGCCTGAGATATTTAAATGACCACTTTACGTACAACTTATACTGTAATATATGCCGATCACTATTTGAGAAGGACAAGCTGTTGTTTTCCTTTTTATTGTGTGCCAATCTTCTTTTGTAAGTTACTTGCTTTTTCTTTATTTTAAAAACCTACCTGGAAAACCTAATCAGTGGCTTCTCACATAAGGATATCATGTTTTTTTTTACTCTGTTTTTTAGTCATGAATTTAGTTGTTCATTTCTCTCTAGCAGTGTTGGTGTTTTTATGTTCGACTTTTAAAATTTGGGTTATACAAAAGAACTCAAAAAATGTTCAACAGTCTAGTAAATTCCTAAAAAGCAAAAATCTGTGTAACTACCATTCATATCAAGAAATAGTTTTTTTTTCAGGGAATTCCCTGGCGTTCCAGTGGTTAGGACTTGGCACTTTCACTGCTGGTCCCGGTCAGAGAACGAAGATACCACCGTGTGGTGTGTGGCATGGCCAAAAGAAAAAAAAATAGGGTTTTTAGATTGACTTCTTTCACTTAATATGCACTTAAGGTTCTCTGTGTCTTTTGATGGCTTGATGATTCATTTCTTTTTAGCACTGAGTAACATTTCATTGTCTGCATATACTACAGTTTATCTGTTCACCTACTGAAGGACATCTTGGTTGCTTACAAGTTTTGAAAAGTATGAATAAAACTGCTGGAACCATTTGTGTGCAGGTGTTTGGATACATGTATATTTTATCTTATTTAGTTAGATACTAAGTGTGATTGCTGGATCGTGAATAAGCATATTAAGTTTTTTAAAATTATTATTTCATTGAAGGATAGTTGTTTTACAGAATTTTGTTGTTTTCTGTCAAACATCAGTATGAATCAGCCATAGGTATACATATGTCTCCCTCTTCTTGAACCTCCCTCCTCTCTCTCTCCCCATCCCAGCCCTCTAGGTTGATACAAAGCCCCTGTTTGAGTTCTGTGAGTGTGGAGAGAGTAACGTGGAAACTTACATTACCATATGTAAAACAGATGGCCGATGGGAATTTGCTGTATTTAGTTTTGTAAGAGACTGTCTTCCAAGATGTTCCACGTGGCACCTCAGCTTTTTAGGAATCTTGGCTTGTGGTCCTTGGGGTCCTGAATGTTGATACTGACCCACATTCTGAAAGAAGCAGGAACTCAGAAGCCAGCACGTATTGAGCAGAATAAAGTGCTGGAGGAGTGATTTACTTTCTTATTTATGGGACCGTTAAATTATTAAAAGATTTTCCTTCTTGATTCATATTTTCTCTGTGAAAATTACTTTGAAAATGGGTCCTAAGTGGAAGTTTAAGCCCATTTTACATAACAGGTCCCAGAAGAGACCCAACAAGCATATAGTGTACATCTCGTAATCCTTTGCTTTCTATCAGCAGTGAATGAGATTTCCTGTTGCTTCACAACCTTGCTAGCATTTGGTCTTGTCAGTGTTCTGGATTTCACCATACTAATAGATGTGGAGTGTTGTCTTGTTTTAAATTTCATTTCATTAATGATATATGATAATGAAGTTTGCTTATTTGCTATCTTTTTATCTTTTTGGTGAGGTGTCTGTACGGGCTTTTGTCCATTTATTAATCGGTTTGATTGTTCATTTTTTATTGTTGAGTTGGATGACAGTCCTTTATCAGATACATCTTTGGGAAGTATTTTCTCCCAGCGTGTGGCTTGCTTTCTCATTCTTCTGACAGTGTCTTTCGCAGAGCAAATGTTGTAAAGTTTAATGAAGCCCATCTTATCAATTCTTTCTTTCATGGATCATGCCTTTTGTATTGTATCTAGAAAGTTATTGCCATACCTAAAGCCTCCTAGATTTTTTCCTATGTTCTAGGAATTTCATAGGTTTGCATTTTACATTTAGGTCTATGATCCATTTCAAATAAATTTTTGTGAAGCATATGTGTATATCTGTATCTACATAATTTGTATATGTTTTTCTTATTTTCCTTTCTTACACAAAGGGAATACACTGTTAATGTTCTTTTGCACCTTTATCTATTAATATAAATGGAAGTTACTCAATAGAGATACCCTTTTGTTTTTTCAGCTTTATTAGATATTATTGACATATCATGCAGTCTCACCATTTTAAGAATACAGTTAGATGATTTTTTTTGTACACTTATACAATTGTGCAACCATCACCAAAATCCAGTTTTAGGGTACTTCTATCATCCCCAGAAGTTTCCTTGTGGCAATTTAGTCAATTCTTACTCCTACTACCAGCCCCAGTAACACTCATCTACTTTCTGTCTCCATAGTTATTCCTAGTCCAGAAATTTTATGAATGAGACATTAGATGGTCCAGAATATGATCTGTCTTTGTAAATGTTCTGTGTGCTCTTGAAAAGACTGTGTAATTTTGCTGTTCTTGGGTGGAATGTTCTAAAAAAAGTCAAGAAGGTTAAGATGGTCCATATATCTTCTATATTCTTATTGCTTTTCTATTTGTTCAACTATCGAGGGAGATTTGGAATCTCTGCAGAGATTTCTCCTGCCGTTCCATCAATACTACTTTGTGTTTTGACATTTTGTTAGTAGATGTGTAAATGATTAGGACTGTTAGGTTCATCTGATAAATTGATTTGACCTTTTAAAATCCCTGGTAATACCATTGCTCTGAAATCTACTTTGTATGCTATTATTGTAGACCCTCCAGCTTTCTTTTGAGTACTGTTAGCATCGTATATATTTTTCCATACTTTTACTTTTATTTTTTTTTCTTTTTTATTTTTTTTTATTAGTTGGAGGCTAATTACTTCACAACATTTCAGTGGGTTTTGTCATACATTGATATGAATCAGCCATAGAGTTACACGTATTCCCCATCCCGATCCCCCCTCCCACCTCCCTCTCCACCCGATTCCTCTGGGTCTTCCCAGTGCACCAGGCCCGAGCACTTGTCTCATGCATCCCACCTGGGCTGGTGATCTGTTTCACCATAGATAATATACATGCTGTTCTTTCGAAACATCCCACCCTCACCTTCTCCCACAGAGTTCAAAAGTCTGTTCTGTACTTCTGTGTCTCTTTTTCTGTTTTGCATATAGGGTTATCGTTACCTTCTTTCTAAATTCCATATATATGTGTTAGTATGCTGTAATGTTCTTTATCTTTCTGGCTTACTTCACTTAACCTATTTGTTTTATATTTAAACTATATTTGTAGATAGCATGTAGTTGGGGCTTACTTGTTTTATCCAATCTGATAATCACTACCTTTAATAAAATCGTTTATAGACTATTTATATTCAGTGAGATAATAGAGTTATATTTAAATCTACCATCTTATGATTTTATTTTCTGTTTTGCTGATCTGTTCTTTATTGCATTTCCTCATTTTCTGTTTTTCTTTGAGTATTTTTGTGGTTCCAGTTTATCTCCTTTGTTCATTTATTAGCTATAATTTTATGTTTTATTATTTTAGTGATTTGTTAGGGTCACAGTATATCTTTTGATTTGCATATATATGTGACAGGTATAAGGTAAAAGGTATAAGGGGAGAGAGAAAAGTATATATATATTTATGTGTGTGTATACATATATGTATTATATATTATATACATATAAAAGACCTTGAAACAATATACTTTCATCTCTCCCTTATAGCTTTTGTTTTATTGTTTTATATTTCACTTGTGCATATGTTATAAAGTCTGCAGCACATTGCTCTTTTGCTCTAAATAGTCAATTATTTTTTTAAAGAGACAAATTATAGGAAAATACCTTTTATCTTTATCTACTAGTTAACCATTCCTGATGCTCTTTATTCTTTTTTGTTGATTCAAATTTGCATCTCCTTGAAGCTTCCTTTAGCATTTCGTATGGTATAAGTCTTCTGGTAATGGATACTTTCAGGTTTTATAAACCTTAGAAAAATTCAGTGAATTTTTCTTTCGGATTTTAATTCTTTATCTCTGAAAGTTTCATTGATTATTTTCTTTATGTTGCCCACTTCTCTCTTCATCATGTTCATGTTTCACTTTCACTCCTTCAGCATATTTATAATAGCTCTTTTAACATTCTTGTCTGCTTGTTATATCATCTCTACCACTTCTATGTCTGTATCTACATACTGATTTTTCTCCTGGTTATGGATGCTGTGAGTTTTACTTTGGTGAATGCTGGTGGTTTTGTTTGTTTGTTTGTTTGTTTTTTAATTTCTTTAAGAGCTCTAGACTTTGCTCTAGACTTTACTTTGCATATACTTAAATTATACTGAATCGTTTGACTTTTTCAAGCCCCCCCCTCCTTTTTTTACGCTTTCTTGCAGCAGTTTTAGAATAGACTTTATTCTACAGCTAGGTTAGCTTCACTACTAAGGTATAATCCCGCCAGTGTCACCACTGAATTGTCCTGGTGTTTAATCAAGATTCAAGTCTAGTTGGCAATAACTCATATCTTAAGTCCTGTGTGAGTTTTGATAGCTACTTAGTTTACAGCTCCTTAGATATTCTTTGCCTGGGTTCTTGGAGTTTTACCGTCCACATACATAACTTGGCATTTAATGAAAGAATCAAGAGGATGTGTATGCAGATTTCCGGAGCTCCTTTTCCATGAATCTCCCTCCCTCTGGTACTCTGCCCACAAATTCCAGTCACCTCAGCCTTCCTTAACTCTGACCTCTTTCTCTTCAACTCCACAATACTCCTAGTTTCTGACTTTGATTTCCCCCTCCGCTCGCTTTATAGTCTGAAAAGTGCCTCCAGGCAGATAGCTGAGGCAATGATAGGGATCACCTTGTCTCCGTTTTTCAGGTTCCACAATCCTTCATTGGCTATTATAATTTCTAAAAATAATTGATTCTTTGACTTTTTTTTCTGTTTTTTCTAGTTGTTAACAGCAGTAGTATAAGTCAGTTCTGATTATTTTATCCACGCTATAGAAGCAGAAATTGACTTCATTTAATGTTAAAACAATTTACAGCAGTCCTTATTTTGGGAACACAGGGCAAAGAAAGAGATTGAATACCAGGAACTGATGTTTCTTTTAACTGGAGGAGTAAGTCTTAAGAGTGCTGAGAAAAATCCTGATCCAACTTGGCTACAGGACAAAAGCTGGGAGGAAATTTGTCGTGCAAGTGAATTTCCTGCCTTCAGAGGACTCAGGTACTTGTTTAAACATGATGACTTAGCACCGAATGGTGATGGGTAAATCTGTAATCTAGTGATCTTTAAAAAACAGTTCTAAAACTGTCTTGATTCATCTCCTCATTCAATGATCTCTTTCGGTGTTTCTCAGTGAAAGGATAATTGTTAAGCTTTTCTTTCCATTAGGGATCATTTTTATGACAATCTGTCTGAATGGCGGGAGATCTATGACAGTAAGGAGCCGCACAATGCTAAATTTCCAGCACCAATGGATACAAGGCTAAATGAGCTACAGAAAATAATCATTCTTCGGTGCTTAAGACCTGATAAGGTAAAAAACAAATGGGTTCTATTTGGAACCTAGATAATCTGCCACTTATAAAACACTAGGCTTGAAGCTACTATTATTTGGTACTTTAACCTTCATTTCAGATGCTCAGATGGGTTCGCTGAGGTCCTTGGACCTGTAGGTTTATAGTTTTCTTCAACTTGAGAAAAACTTTGGTTATTATTTCTTCAAATATTTTTTGCCCATGATTTCAATTAAATATACATTACACTGCTTGATGAGGAGGGCATGGCAACCCACTCCAGTATTCTTGCCTGGAGAATCCCCATGGACAGAGGAGCCTGCGGCCCTACAGTCCATAGGGTCATACAGAGTCCGACACGAGAAGGAACTTAGCATGCATACTACTTGATATTATACCACAGGTGTCTGATACTCTGTTAATTACTTAAAAATTTTTTGTATCACTTTGCCTCAGTTGGACAGTTCCTATTGTTGTCTTTAAATGTGGTGATTTCTTCTTTTGTAGTGTCGAATCTGCTATTGTTGTTCATTCGCTAAGTTGTGTCCGACTCTTCGCGATCCTATGAACTGCAGCACACCAGGCTTCCTTGTCCTTCACTGTCTCCCTGAGTTTGCTCAAACTCATGTCCATTGAGTCAGTGATGCCATCCAACCACCTCATCCTTTGTCTGTTGCAAAGTAGACAAGCTCTAAATGGCTAAAAATCTGCTTATTTAGGCTATGTTTAAAACAGTTGAATATGTAATATTTTGAATTTGGTGCCAATGGACTTTTGAGCTAACAGGTTTTAGCCTACTGTGAAAAATAAACAATCTAGGGATGAGTACACAGAGGCTATTGTTGTCCCATTTATTTAACCATCTGATAAGGATGGCTCAGATGGTAGAGAATCTTTCCTGCAATGTGGGAGTGCCAGGTTCAGTCCCTGGGTTAGGAAGATCGCCTGGAGAAGGGAATGGTTACCCACTCTAGTATTGTTGCCTGAAGAATCCCATGGACAGAGGAGCCTGATGGGTTACAATCTGTGGGGTTGCAAAGAGTCAGACGCAACTGAGCAACTAACACTTTCACTGGTAGGAGAAAAATGGTATCTAATATAATTATAATCTGTATTTTTCTTATTTTTAAGTATTATGGTATAGACTAAGCTCCTGTAACAAAGAGACCTAAAATACAGTAGCGTAAATGAAATAGAAGTTAATTTCTATCTTTCCTAACAGCCCTAAGCAAATGCTTGAGGGCCGGCAGGGTACAGAGGTTCTTAAGATCATCCAGAGACTCAAGTTTCTTTTCTCACGCTAGAGAAGTCTCCTGAAGTTTGGTCCTTGTCAGCGAGATTGAAGCTAGCTCATAAACACCACGTCTATAGAACAGAAGAGAGTGTTGAAGGCAAACAGTTTCCTTATAAAAATAGGATCTGAAAGTTCTGTATATAATTTCTATTTGTATTTCTCTGACCAAAACTTGGTCACGTGGCCATGTCTAGCTGCATGAAAGGCTGGGAGAACTTGGGATTCTATTACCCAAAGGAGACACAGAATGGGACAGTTTGCAGTCTCTGCTGTACTGAATGAGATTGAGCCTCCTTTCACATGTTTAAGATCCATTTCTATTTCATTTTCTATACACTGTTTATCTTCTTTGCCCATTTTCTCTTGGATTGTTAGTCTTGTCCATTACTTTATAGGTACTTTTTTTTTTTTGGTACTTTTTATATATTAGGAAAGCTAGTACTTCGTCTATGATATATACTGCATGTTTTTCTTGTCCATTAGACTCATAGTTTGCTCTTTGTCAGTTTTCGGGAAAAAAGTTGTTTTGTAAAGTAAAAATTACTCTAAAGATTGTATTTTTTCTCTCTTCAACAGATAACTCCAGCTATAACTAATTATGTAACTGACAAACTAGGGAAAAAGTTTGTAGAGCCTCCACCATTTGATTTGACAAAGAGTTATTTGGATTCAAATTGCACCATTCCCTTAATTTTTGTGTTGTCTCCAGGAGCAGATCCCATGGCCAGTAAGTGCATATACTATCAACTTTTGTTGTTGTTTAGTCACTAAGTTGTGTTTGATTCTTTTGTGACCCAATGTACTGTAGCCTGCCAGGCTCCTCTGTCCATGGAATTTTTCCAGGAAAGAATCCTGGAGTGGATTGCAAGTTCCTTTTCCAGGGGATCTTCTGACCCAGGGATCAAACCTGTGTCTCCTGTGTTGGCAGGCGGACTCTTTACAACTGAGACACCAGGAAAGCCTACTGCCAACTTTAAGAAATTATGAATAAATCATCTTGTTCAGTATCTATTTCCTGGATGATTATAAATCACTTAGTAAATTTGGTATATATAAGGAAAAGTAATAACTCGAGTTTTTCACAGTTAAATACTTGTATATATTGAAACGTAAAGCATATTTTATAATTTTAGAATAAGCAGTGAAACCATTTATTTTTATGCCCTCTTAGGCCTGCTAAAATTTGCAAATGATAAAGCTATGTCTGGAAATAAATTCCAAGCTATTTCACTGGGACAGGGACAAGGACCCATTGCAACAAAAATGATTAAAGCAGCAATAGAGGAAGGAACTTGGGTTTGCCTACAGAATTGTCACCTCGCTGTCTCCTGGATGCCCATGTTAGAAAAAATATGTGAAGATTTTTCTCCTGAAGTCTGTAACTCATCCTTTAGGCTTTGGCTCACAAGTTACCCATCTCCAAAAGTATGTTTATTTCTTATGGATTTTAGTACGTATATTTGGTTAACTATTACATTGTATATCTTAAACGCTTAACATTAAGAGGTTTTAAAAATATTCCTGGAGTCCTCTCTTATACCTACTTTTAATCTACTACTATATGCATTTTTAAGACTTGAGTTGGTTATCTAGAATAATGCTCTTTGTTTTGTCTCAGTTCCCAGTAACAATTCTACAGAATGGAGTCAAAATGACTAATGAACCTCCTACTGGTCTTCGGCTAAATCTCCTCCAATCTTACCTCACTGATCCAGTTTCTGATCCTGAGTTTTTCAGTGGATGCGAAGGAAAGGAACTGGTAATATTCAGCCTTTGGAACTTCTAAAATGTGCTTTACAGTGAAAAATATGAGAACATAAATATTTTATTTAATATTGAACTTTACGCATTTCCTAAGAAGACAGAAATTGTACCTATCTTGTTCATCATTTTATTCCCAATTGTTTGTGCTCTTCTTTGCATGTAGTAGATATTCAAATAAATATTTATTGAGTAAATTAACTGTGGAAAATTCTGAAGGAGATGGGAATACCAGACCAGCTGATGTGCCTCTTGAGAAACCTATATGCAGGTCAGGAAGCAACAGTTAGAACTGGACATGGAACAACAGTTTGGAACAACAAGTGGTTACAAATAGGAAAAGGAGTACATCAAGGCTGTATGTTATCACCCTGCTTATTTAACTTACTTGCAGAGTACATCATGAGAAACCCTGGGCTGGAGGAAGCACAGCTGGAATCAAGATTGCCGGGAGAAATATCAATAACCTCGGATATGCAGATGACACCACCCTTATGGCAGAAAGCAAAGAGGAACTGAAGAGCCTCTTGATAAAAGTGAAAAAGTTGGCTTAAAGCTCAACATTCAGAAAACTAAGATCATGGAATCTAGTCCCATCACTTCATGGCAAATAGATGGGGAAACAGTGGCTGACTTTATTTTGGGGGGCTCCAAAATCACTGCAGTTGGTGATTGCAGCCATGAAATTAAAAGACGCATACTCCTTGGAAGGAAAGTTATGACCAACCTAGACAGCATATTAAAAAGCAGAGACATTACTTTGTCAACAAAGGTCCGTCTAGTCAAGGCTATGGTTTTTCCAGTAGTCATGTATGGATGTGAGAGTTGGACTATAAAGAAAGCTGAGCACTGAAGAATTGATGCTTTTGAACTGTGGTGTTGGAGAAGACTCTTGAGAGTCCCTTGGACAGCAAGGAGATCCAACCAGTCCATCCTGAAGGAGATCAGTCCTGGGTGTTCATTGGAAGGACTGATGCTGAAGCTGAAACTCCAATACTTCGGCCACCTGATGCAGAGAGCTGACTCATTGGAAAAGACCCTGATGCTGGGAAAGATTGAGGGCAGGAGGAGAATGGGACAACAGAGGATGAGATGGCTGGATGGCATCACCAACTCAATGGACATGGGTTTAGGTAGACTCCGGCAGTTGGTGATGGACAGGGAGGCCTGGTGTGCTGTGGTTAATGGGGTCGCAAAGAGTCAGACACAACTGAGTGACTGAACTGAACTGAGTGAATGAATATATCTTAGTTTGTACAGAAGTCCAGCAGTGCCTTTAGCAATCTATTTTCACATTATTTTTTATTGTTTCAACAATATGTATGTTAGGTACTAGATATAAGGCAGTGAGAATAAAATAGACACCCTCACCACCAAAAAAAAATCTATCTTCATGGAAATTCTAATAATAATGTTTTGACGTATTAATAACACTCTTCAGTGTTTGTTGTTCAGTCACTAAGTCATGTCTGACTATTTGTGACCCCATAAACAGCAGCATACCAAACTTCCCTGTCCTTCACTGTCTCCCTAAGTTTGCTCAAAATCATGACCATTGAGACAGTGATGCCATCCAACCATCTCATTCTCTCTCACCCACTTATCCTCCTGTCCTCAATCTTTTCTCAGCAACAGGGTCTTTTCCAACGAGTACGTTCTTTGCATCAGGTGGCCAAAGTATTGGAGCTTCAGCTTCAACATCAGTCCTTCCAATGAACACCCAGGACTGATCTCCTTTAGGATGGACTGGTTGGGTCTCCTTGCAGTCCAAGGAACTCTTCAAGAGTCTTCTCCAACACCACAGTTCAAAAGCATCAATTCTTCAGCACTCGGCTTTCTTTATAGTTCATCTCTCACATCCATACATGACTACTGGAAAAACCATAGCCTAGACTAGATGGACCTTTGTTGGCAAAGTAATGTCTCTGCTTTTTAATATGCTGTCTAGATTGATCATAATTTTTCTTTTAAGGAGCAAGCGTCTTTTAATTTCATGGCTGCAGTCACCATCTGCAATGATTTGGAAGCCCAAAATAATCAAGTCTGTCACTGTTTCCATGGTTTCCCCATTTATTTGCCATGAAGTGATGGGACCAAATCTATGATCTTCGTTTTTTGAATGTTGAGTTTGAAGCCAGCTTTTTCACTCTCCTCTTTCACTTTTATCAAGAGGTTCTTCAGTTCCTCTTTGCTTTCTGCCATAAGGGTGGTGTCATCTGCATATTTGAGGTTATTGATATTTCTCCCAGAAATCTTGATTCCAGCTTGTGTTTCATCCAGCCTGGCTTTTCAGGTGATGTACTCTGCAAGTAAGTTAAATAAGCAGGGTGACAATATACAGCCTTGACGTGCTCCGTTTCCAATTTGGAACCAGTCTGTTGCTCCATGTCTGATTCTAACTGTTGCTTCTTGACCTGCATACAGGTTTCTCAAGAGGCAGGTCAGGTGGTCTGGTGTTCCCACCTCTTGAAGAATTTTCCACATTTTGTTGTGATCCACACAATCACAGGCTTTGGTGTAGTCAATAAAGCAGAAGTAGATGTTTTTCTGGAGCTCACTTGCTCAGCCTTCTTTTATTTATCTTCTTCAGTGTATCTGTGTGTAAAACATACAGCCTTAGGCGCTCAGCCTTCTTTATCTTCTTCAGTGTATCTGTTTGTGAAACAGTTTTGCACATGGTGTTGAGGACAGTAGCAGTTCCAATAAGTAGCACTCCTCTTCTCTGCCCAAATTCTTACCAGTTAAGAAACAGGAAAAAAGTATAAATATATGGGAACCAAATTATAACCTTAGTTACTGATACAGACTAGGTTGGAAGATTTGGCTTATATCTGTGAACAAATGAAGTGAATATTACAGAACCCAGAATGAAGCAGATTTATCTACCTAGAAAAAGAGAGCAAAACTTTCTTCCCAGCAGGAAGCTCACATCTAAGAAAGAAAAGGGAAAAGCTGAGCAAATCTTTTTTGCTTAACTTTTCCCAAATTTACCCATTAGATAGGTACTCCTCTCTCTACCAGTGAGTTTAAGAACATAGAAAATCCAGGAGTGTTACATTAATTGAGGTTTCCCTACATGGACGGAAGCATCAGTACTAAGAGAAAACCATCCTCTCCTTTTACCCACAACGCATACTATGATATTTATCATATTTGCCTATTTGAACTGGAAAAAGAATGATATTGCAGATAAAGGGTCGAATTCTTTGGAAGCCAACTCATTTCTTTCTGCTTGATGATGCTTTCTGTGTGACCCCAGTTCTGAGCAATAATTTTGTTTGTAACTCTGGGACAAAGGGAGGATATTTGTGGGTTTAGCTGGAAAGAGGACTTAGTAGAGTGGAGAAGGTAGTATGGTGATCCTCCTACCCATCTTCTGATTGCTTCTTTATGTCTTTAGTTGTGGAAAATCTTTTCTGCTATTCTTCAGGTTCTCATAGATAGCTGCTCTGTAAGTAGTGGTAATTTTGGTGTGTCCAGGAAGGAGATGAGTTCAGGGTCTTTGTGTTCTGCCATCTTGGCATGTCTCTCCAGCACTATTGCATTTTAATAATGTGGAATGTTATTGAAGTTTGTCTAGCTTTGGAGGGTTTTGTTAAGTCATAAGATTTTTGTTTGTTTGTTTTAATATAAAGTGCCCACTATTAACATTCTGGCTTCTTCCCCCTGGACTGTTCCCTGAAGGCACAAATACTCATTCTTTTCAGGGCCACAGTCCTGATCAGATTCTGTGTGATCCTTGCCCACCCGGCTGGTTTTCCTGCCAGATTACAAGCCCCTGGTAATTTTAGGCCTTGTTCATTCTTTTCTCTGTCCCCTCTGGCGAATGGCTCCAAGCAGACACTCTCTTGCCTTTGGTGGCCCTGTACCCAGTCAGCTGTGGTGAGATCCATAGTAGTTCTTAAAACATGGAGTCTGTTTCAGCAGGGTTTGTGTCTGGGGCTGATGTAGGGGTCGCTGAGGCTGTGTGGGAGCCGTTTGCTGTGTGGACACAGCAGGGAGGTCTGCTTAGGCCTCTATCCGCAGCCTTCCAAACTGTCAGTGTACAAAGGCAGACTAAGGGCAATGCATACGTGTTGGTACAAGATGTAGAAGTCATGAGATTGATATTTTTTATAGTAAGCGTTGTTTTAGATAGTCTTTCTAAATAAAAGTTTGTAGAGATACATGATCATAGAATCTCACAATGAAAGGTCATCAGCCCCCCCCCCCATTTTAATAATGGAAATCTGATCAGAATTTTTTTCTTGTTGCATATTTTTGTCTTAAAGGCTTGGGAAAAGTTGCTGTTTGGAGTTTGCTTTTTTCATGCCCTTGTGCAGGAGCGAAAGAAATTTGGTCCTCTTGGATGGAATATTCCATATGGATTTAATGAATCCGACTTACGCATCAGTATTCGACAACTCCAGGTAAAATGAGAAAGACTGATATTGATGGGGGATCACTGTGTACCAGGCCCTAGGCAATTCGCTTTGCTTAGAATAATTTATTCACTTCTCCCAACAACACGAATAGTTGGCTGGATGGCAGTAATAATTATAATTTTGGCTTATAAAAGATATTTTTCCATCTGAGTTTTTCTGCCACAAATAATGGGAACCCTGATTCAAACTGGCTTAATCCATAATGAAACTTTTTATCCTACGTGAAAAAGAGTTGCAGAGGACAGACAGACTCTGGAGTGGGTTTTTCAGGAAAAGTGTTGCTATCAAAGACCCTAGTTCTTTCTTTTGGCGGTGCCCTCCTTAGTGTTGGCTTTGTATAGGTCCTCACTATACTCTCCTCTTAACTTCCTCTCAGTCAGATCTACAATTTACCTCTATCAGTCAACAAAAACAGTAGAAAGGAATTTATTGAAAGAATTTTGCGCAGGTCACAGCATCACTAAGATGGCTGGACAGCCATGGCATCCAGTGTCATATCCAGAATCATACCATGTCTGGTAAGAGCGTTGCTTCTGCCCCTGTTACATATTAGCCACTGCAGCTCTCCTAGGTGCCACTGAGACTTCATCTGCTGCACATTCTCTGATGTCATCAGAAAAGATCTTTTGCTGTCCCTGATTCTCTGCACAATGAACTCCAGTCCGGCATGGCTGCATCTGAGATTCCAAGCCCAGGCCACAGGCCTAGGCTGTAGCCATAAGGGGACTGAGAAAGCGAGTGATCAGTTTTTTTCAGTTTCTGTAGACTTGCAGTGAAACATGAGATGCATGAGCTGGTCAGCATCCTCCGACAAACAAACAAAAGAACAAATGTCCACTATAAGTTCCTGCTCACTCAGACTTTGAACTAGGCACATTACTTACATTATCTGCATGAATTCTAATCCTCACAGCAACACTGTCTGGTGGGTATTATCCCTGTTTTGGAGAAAACCAAAGCTAAGAAGTAAATTTACCCATTGAGGTAGGATTTGAACCTCAAGTCTGTCCAACTCCAGTACTTTCCCATCATTTCTGTCATGTTTTACCAACCATATCAATCCAACTAGAGAACCAGAGGATATGTATATTCTGCCTCTCTGCTGTGATAAGGGCCTTAACATGAGGCTTTAAAACAACCTTGATGATAGTTGTTCCAACCCCACTTCCATGTGTATAGATTGATCAGTGATTGATTGATTGATAGGTATTTAAAGCCATGTTAAAATGGAAATGAAGTGAAGCACACTATGGTTTTTCTCATTTCATTTTTGCTTTGTTTCAGTTATTTATCAATGAATATGATACAATTCCGTTTGAAGCGATCTCTTACCTGACTGGAGAGTGTAACTATGGAGGTAGAGTGACGGATGACTGGGACAGACGTCTCCTCTTAACCATGCTGGCTGACTTTTATAACCCACACATAATCGAAAACTCTCATTATAAGTTTTCTCCTAGCGGAAACTATTTTGCCCCTCCCAAAGGCACTTATAATGACTACATTGAATTCATCAAGGTAACTGATATCACTGAAAATAGGGTTAGATTCAAGTGTGATTTTCTTAAAAGCAAATAGTGAAGTAGTCCCCCATAATGTATAGAATTAGACAAGTATTAGGTACAATCAGCTTTCAATACAGTGTTTTTGTTTCTAGTAGTTACTGAAAACTGGAAAAGTTTGATCCCTCTGTTGTTTGATGTTTAGTTGATTATTAACCCTTTTCAGTCTGCACGTGTCTACCTTATGAATTAAAGTACCCAATTAAACTGTAATGCTTGTTGAATTTATTTTCCGGTAGAAACTTCCTTTTACTCAACACCCTGAGATATTTGGATTACATGAAAATGTTGATATCTCTAAAGATCTTCAGCAAACGAAAACCCTCTTTGAGTCCTTGCTCCTCACCCAAGGAGGCTCCAAGCAAACAGGATCTTCAGGAAGCACTGACCAGATTCTACTAGAAATTACCAAAGATATTCTCAACAAGGTAACACTTAGCTTAAAATGTCTTACTTGGAATATAACATAAATCAAAGCGGGACTGAAATGTCAATCTGAAAACTCCAGGTAGCAATGTTGTGCCTGAGTGAGATACTTTGCTTTTCTGAACATTAGTTTCCAAACTGGAAAAGTGGTGATAATAGTACCACCTATGTAAGGTTCTTGTGAACATTCAGGGTATCATTAATTTGAAGCACTTTGCATAATGCCTGGCAAATATTAAGTTCCTAGTAACTAGAGTTGTGGAGCTACTGACTATATGATTTCTTATCATTTCTAAATAAAAATGGTGGACCTACTCTTTTTTTAAATGGGGGAAACTGTCTGCACTTGCTGGTTCAAGAACGGAATGCTTTTTAATCTATACCTTCAGAATCGAGGAGGCACAGGGAGGTAAGAGCAGCACTAAATTAGCAGCTACAGCTTCCCCCGACCCACCACACTGCATTCCAGTGTACTTAGCCCTGGTAGAATGGAACGGTGCTCTCTTTTCTCACTTTTTTCTGCCTTAAACTGAATGGAGAATTACTAAGAAGGAAGTGGCAACCCACTCCAGTGTTCTTGCCTGGAGAATCCCAGGGACGGTGGAGCCTGGTGGGCTGCCATCTATGGGGTCGCCCAGAGTCGGACATGACTGAAGCGACTTAGCAGCAGCAGCAAGAGGACTTTGTAGCCCCAAGCACAGATCTTCACAACTCCTCTCCAGGATGAGTACTATAATTATCCCCGTATTTCAGCATCAGGCACTCTGACAGAGCGCAAACTGACCTTGCTCCGTCTGCCTTGTAAGTCCACGGATGGCACCGAGTCGGCTCTCCCAGGTGGTACCCTTGCCTTACGCCACTCCTGAAGCAGAGCCTACTCAGACTTGGAAGCTTAGTCTGGCTGTGGCCACTGGAGACAAGCAGTGAGCAGCACTGCCTGCTGCCCTAGGGTGAAAGCAAACTAACATTCTCCCGTCTCTACCCGTGGACTGCTACCTCTCACCCCCAGACCCTTCTGCTTGTGTGATTTATCTCTTTGGGGAAAGGTTCTTGTCCTCCCAAAAGGCTGACTCTTACAAGACCCCAATAGGAAGTTACCTGGCAGTGGCACATGGGACTTAATTGGGGTAGAATGGTTGTGCCAACCAACCATTGGTGTCATACTTTGAATGATGCCACCTAGTGTGACTTAGAATTCTTTTGCACCACCAAGGGCCATCACCTGGGGACAGTCTGGGTGCTCAACTTTTTAGTTTGGCACCTCCCTCATAGGGAAATTTCTCATAGGGAAATTCCTTTAAGAGTGCAAATGCCAGTGTCACGGGGCTTGCTCACAGCCCCAGAATCCTCGTTATCACTTCTTCTCAACCATCTCTGAGATGCATCATTAAAATCAGATACTCAATGACTTTCTTTCTCCCTAAGCCCTGGAACCTTGCTACACTTACACACTAATTATTTGGTTGTGGTGTAAACAAAGCTATTTTGAGCCTGTTGATAATTTATTGAAATAAATATGAAACAGTTGTGAAATGATATATCAGTTTTATTAATGGAAAATAAAATCCAATTTACAAAAGAAAATGACACAACTTTTTAGAAATGTATATCTTCTACTCAGTGCTATATCCTACAGGAAAGAGCATGGGCCTTAGTGTTAGAGACCTATGGATTTAAACGGACTGCCTCTGAATTGTGTACCTTTAGGCATTTATTTCACCTCTGTGTACTTAAATGTTCTCATCTGTAAAATGGAGATAATTATGGCCACCTGAAACTGTATGGCAAGGATTACATAATATTTGGAAAGCACCTGGCATAATTCTTGGCACATAGTAAGTGCCTGATGTCAACTATTACTGATATTATAGCTGAATGAAACTGTTCATTTTGAGAGTAATATGTGATCTTCAAATTTTATTCTCTTAGCTACCAAGTGACTTTGACATTGAGCCAGCACTGCTCAAGTATCCTGTGAGATACGAAGAGAGCATGAACACGGTGCTAGTGCAAGAGATGGAGAGATTTAACAAGTAAGGAGCTCCACACCCAGTGATTCAGAAAGCTACCAACCAGAGCTGACAAAAAGATTCACCAGTGTTGAATCAAAATTTTAAGAAAAAATTATCAAAACTTGCCATTTCATTAGAATTTGTCTCCTTTGTCTCCAGTTGCATACTGCCCCAGAAGGGAGCATATCTTTTTTTTTTTTCTCATTTTATTTATTTATTTTGTTGTTGTTTTATTTATTTTTATTTTTTAAAAATTTTTTATTTTTTATTAGTTGGAGGCTAATTACTTCACAACATTTCAGTGGGTTTTGTCATACATTGATATGAATCAGCCATAGAGTTACACTTATTCCCCATCCCGATCCCC
>NC_057407.1:16327978-16344090 GCF_019320065.1 Cervus canadensis | reverse complement strand
CAGAGGAATCGGGTGGAGAGGGAGGTGGGAGGGGGTATCGGGATGGGGAATAAGTGTAAATCTATGGCTGATTCTTATCAATGTATGACAAAACCCACTGAAATGTTGTGAAGTAATTAGCCTCCAACTAATAAAAAAATTAAAAAAAAAAAAAAAGTGTCGAAATGACTAGAGTCTATTTAGGTGGTCAGGTCAGTTGTGTTTATCTTGGTCTCTTGTGTTTGCTTTGATTCTTCTGGCCCCTGTGGCTTCCTGGTAAATTTAGACAAACTGACCTCAAAACCACACCAGAGGGAGATGGTTCAGGGCCTGGCCAATTGCCAGATTCCTCTGTGGCCAAAGTCATCCCTCTGTCCCTTGGAGCATAATATTCCATGGCCTGGTGGGCGTGGAAGAAAACCCACGCCAGTGGGAACACTGTCACTCCCAGCTCTGTAAGCATAGTTACAGTAATTGGAACTGAAGAATGAGAAGCACGCAGAATGCCAGGAGGAAAACATTGGGGGGTATTATCCAATTGACACATTTTCTATAATGAAATGTGACGCTCAGGCCTGCTGGACTGTTTGTTCTAGAGCAAGACATGTGTTCTATGAACTCTTCATTTTCTTCTCTATTTGGAAGGAAAGGGTTTAGAACCTCTGTGATGGCAAATTTCCCATTTTTATATATGTGGCAGAGAAAAACATTAGAAGCATTTGCATTTCCACTCCTTTTCAGCTCATAAAGCAGAAGGAGCCTGTGTTACTTTCTCGCGTCCTGGACATGTGTGGGGTTTGGGGGTAGGGGCGAGGGGAAAAGATGGTGAGAAATGGATTGGAAAAGGCAAGAGGAGAAAGAACTACATGGCCTTAAACGAGAAGTGAGATGGAGACACATGAGGGCCAAGGAGGGAGCATGGGACAGGGCACGAGGTGGGGAGAGGGAGTGGTCCATGTCTTAAGAAACAGACGTTTTGGGAAAAGAGAGATGTTTCAAAATGTCAATAATTTTAAGGAAGATCTTGCTGAGTGACTGTAAGGTAACCACCACCGTGTCGTTCCCTTGAGATCCACTGCAGATCTCATGACTTCTTAAGGCCTTAGGAATTGTATTTGTGGTTTTCCTCTTTTTGGCTGGAGTTTTCGGCCGCCAAGCACCTCAGGAAGGGCTGGTGACACCTGGATGACACATCTTTTCTATGTACCAAGTGGTTCAGTCCTTTCATGAGTTACTGCTGCTAATTGCTGGCTGCGTCTTTTGGTTCCCGTGCTCGTCTAAGGAGACAGCGGCCCTGGGTGTTATAGCCCCCTGGAATTTCTCTACCCTCTCTGGCCAGGGGTGGTGCTGTGTGGACTCTCACCAGAACATGAACGCTACAGATATGTTCATGGAGAGAAGCCAGGAGGATGGTTGTGGTTGGGACAGTTATGGTAGGAAAATCACAAGTGAGACCACAATAAGATGGGGAGAATAAGAAGGCAGGACCCTCAGAGAGGTGGGACCCTGGGAGGTGTCTTACCCTGTGTCAGCTCCTCTGGATCTGGTTCAGTTCAGTTTAGTTCAGTTGCTCAGTCGTGTCTGACTCTCTGCAACCCCATGGACTACAGCATGCCAGGTTTCCCTGATCATCACCAACTCCCAGAGCCTCCTCAAACTCATGTCCATCGTGTTGATGATGCCATCAAACCATCTCATCCTCTGTCATCCCCTTTTCCTCCTGCTTTCAATCTTTCCCAGCATCAGGGTCTCTTCCAGTGAGTTGGTTCTTCGAATCAGGTGGCCAAAGCATTGGAGTTTCAGCTTCAACATCAGTCCTTCCAATGAATATTCAGGACTGATTTCCTTTAGGATTGACTGGTTGGATCTTCTTGCAGTTCAAGGGACTCTCAAGAGTCTTCTCCAACACCACAGTTCAAAAGCAATAGAATAGGAAAGACTAGAGATCTCTTCAAGAAAATTAGTGATACCAAAGGAACATTTCATGCAAAGATGAGCACAATAAAGGACAGAAATGGTATGGACCTAACAGAAGCAGAAGATATTAAGAAGAGGTGGCAAGAATACACAGAATAACTATACAAAAAAGATCTTCATGACCCAGATAACCACGATGGTGTGCTCACTCACCTAGAGCCAGACATCCTGGAATGCGAAGTCAAGTGGGCCTTAGGAAACATCTTTATGAACAAAGCTAGTGGAGATGACGGAATTCCAGTTGAGCTATTTCAAATCCTAAAAGACATTGCCATGAAAGTGCTGCACTCAATATGCCAGCAAATGTGAAAATCTCAGCAGTGGCCACAGGACTGGAAAAGGTCAGTTTTCATTCCAATCCCAAAGAAAGGCAATGCCAAAGAATGCTCAAACTACTGCACAATTGCTCTTATCTCACATGCTAGCAAAATAATGCTCAAAATTCTCCAAGTCAACTTCAACAGTACGTGAACCATGAACTTCCACATGTTCAAGCTGGATTTAGAAAAGGCAGAGGAACCAGAGCTCAAATTGCCAACATCTGCTGAATCATATAAAAAACAATGGAGTTCCAGAAAAACATCTACTTTTGCTTTATTGACTATGCCAAAGCCTTTGACTGTGTGGATCACCACAAACTGTGGAAAATTCTTAAAGAGATGGGAATACCAGACCGCCTGACCTGCCTCCTGAGAAGTCTGTATGCAGGTCAGGAAGTGACAGTTAGAATTGGATATGGAACAACAGACTGTTTCCAAATGGGGAAAGGAGTACGTCAAGGCTGTATATTGTCACCCTGCTTATTTAACTTACAGACAGAGTACATCATGAAAAACGCTGGGCTAGATGAAGCACAGCTGGAATCAAGATTACCAGGAGAAATATCAATAACCTCAGATACACAGATGACACCACCCTTATGGCAGAAAGTGAA
The DNA here is from genome assembly GCF_019320065.1 of Cervus canadensis. Classification (NCBI taxonomy): domain Eukaryota; kingdom Metazoa; phylum Chordata; class Mammalia; order Artiodactyla; family Cervidae; genus Cervus; species Cervus canadensis. The sequence continues at coordinate 16,341,200 of NC_057407.1, read as the reverse complement.
GAACTAAAGAGCGTCTTGGTGAAAGTGAAAGAGGAGAGTGAAAAAGTTGGCTTAAAACTCAACATTCAGAAAACTAAGACCATGGCATCTGGTCCCATCACTTCATGGCAAATATATGGGGGAACAATGGAAACAGTGAGAGACTTTACTTTGGGGGGCTCCAAAATCCCTGCAGATGGTGATTTCAGCCATGAAATTAAAAGACACTCCTTGGAAGAAAAACTATGACCAACTTAGATAGCATATTAAAAAGCAGAGACATTACTCTACCAACAAAGTTCCATCTAGTCAAAGCTATGGTTTTTCCAGTAGTCATGTATGGATGTGTGAGTTGGACTATAAAGAAAGCTGAGCGCTGAAGAATTGATGCTTTTGAATCGGATATGGTTGGGGCATTGTCAAGTTCAGAATTCTGACCCTTTATTGTGAGAATATTCACTGCAGCTCCTCCAGTAAGCTGAGACAGAGAGTCACAGAGACAGTCAGGGAGGAAACTCATCCTAGAAATGTGAAAATCTCTGGACCACAACGCTTGGCACTGCCTATAGTTAACTTGAAAATATTTAACAAGACCTACTATGTATAAGACATTGTTTTAGGTGCTAGATCTGAGATTTGAATGAAATATCAACCAAATTTCAGGGCCATACTGGTCTTGTCTCTTTCTCCACTGCTTGGCCTTTATACTTGCCTAAACCATTTGGTAACAAATGTCTAAACTCCGAGGCTTTTGAAAGGACTTTGAATATTATGTGTGTGTGCCTGTGTGTGCCCAGTTGCTAAATCCTGTCCGACTCTTTGCGACCTCATGGACTATAGCCTGTCAGTCTCCTCTGTCCTTGGAATTTCCTAGGCAAGAATACTGGAGTGGGTTGCCATTTCCTTCTCCAGGGCACCTTCCTGGCCTGGGGATTGAAACTGTGAGTCCTGTGTGTCCTGCGTTAGCAGGTGGATTCTTTACCGCTGAAACCACCAGGGAAGCCCTTAATGTCATACCCCAAACGTTTTCATTTTCAGTTGAGGAAAATAAGGTTTAGTGTATTAGTCAGGACTCTTCTGGCTGCTAGTGATAGAAACACAATTATAACAAGCTCCAGTGGAAAGGGAAATTGATTGGTTCATGTAACTGAGGGAAACTGATGGATAGACTTCAGGTACAGCTGTATCCAGGTACACTCTCTCAGCTTTGTCACTTTTGAGGTTTTGGTCTTGTCTTCTACTGCACGTGAACTGTTTTGGAAGGAGGGGATGACCACAAATAGCCACACATTTCCAGACAAAAGGGAGTTTTTGCTTCCAGAATCCCAATGTGAAATCCCAGCATAGGACTCTGATTGCCCTGGTTCCACTCACATAGTTATACCTTGGCCAATGACTGTGGGCAAGAGCACTGGACAGACCTTGGTCATGTGCGCCTCTGAAGGAGCTGGGTTGACAGAGTTTCATGATTGGCAGTTCTACTGGAGCCATTGAAAGTGGGGAAGGGACATTCGCTCCAAGGAAGAGGTTGTTGTTGTTAATAAAAGGTTAAAGAGCATTCATTCAACAGCAAAGACACAAAATTGAATAAGACACAGTCTTCATCTCGTGTACCTTAACATCTAGTAGATGTGTAGGTAAACAAATTATTTTATAATAGCAGAATGTCAGAGTAGGAGACATATGACGGAGCTGCTTAACAGGGATTGAAAACAAAAGGTCACTAGACCAGATAGTAAACACTCATATTTTCAAATGATCCCTTTGCTACATGGCATGGGTAACATGCGGCCATCCGTGCCTGCAGCCCCTGGCACTGTTGGAGGTGAGTTGGGAATTCCTCTTGGTGTGGGAGGTGCAGATAATTGAGGGGGTCACTGGATGCCTAAAATTTAGTGCAGGGTTTGGGAAGTATGTCATATGTTTTAGGGCAAAGGTCTTCATTTATTTTTAGCCACACTTTCAGAGTTCTGTGGTTCATGTATCTATGGCCATAGTTCTGATGGTAGAAAATACAGTTAGTCATGTGAGACATTCGTAAAAAGATTGATTTGAAGGCCTTTCAAAGCCAGTAGAGGTTTATTCATCTTGCCGGGACTGAAAATGGCTCTTACTGGCCTTTGAAAGGGATGCTTGTTACATAGGCTTGCTGGCCCATTGTCAGCTCCTTCCCTCCAGCCTGCCCCTGACTTCTTCCTGCATGGACTTTGGGCCTTCTCTCCCACACCCCGAGCGTCTACAGTTGCCTGTTCATCTTCTCTCTTCTTTGGTACTTTTTGGATAGATTCCTGGAACAGTTAATGCTATTTTAACTAATAACCTCCTACTCCAAGGAAGAGTTTGGTACCATCACCAAAGAGAGTCCAGTTTCTAGACGGACAGGAAATAATGCTGGTGAGGCTCAACGCCAAGCGAATTAGGAGTAGAGCCACATCTCCAGACAATAGCTGCTCCAGGCTGCCTGACCCACACCCAGGCCCCATGTTGGGAAGGAAGTTGGCAAACCCTAGGTGAATGTTTCTTGAAGATCAGGCTGAAATGCTGCAAAATTCACAACTCATTAGAGTGACAGCGTCTCTAATACTCAAAACGCACCTCGCCCCTTCAGCGCTTACTGTGGCCTCCCCTCTCTTTTGCAAAAGAAGGTGGCATGGCTTTTTCTTCTCTCGCAGCCTCAGTTTGTACATTTTCCTACCTTATTTAACATCAGCTCCAAGCAAGGCTGTGAGTGCTGCGTGGTAGATGGTATCTGTTCCATTTCAAATAGGAGGACACTGAGTGCACATCTGCTCGCTGCCTGCAGTCACAGCCAGGTAAGTGGCAGAGCCTGCTTGTAAGCCTGGGATGGGCTTTCCCCAGGCAATGGGGGCCTATTGCCTTTCTAAAACAAAGCTGATTACACAAACCTTGATTTCAGAGAAAGTTAGGCATGACCATCTTTTTAACAGTGCTAGAAACAAGGGACAATTCTGTGGTGAACTTTTCATCACCTCAGATCCTTTTTACTTACCTTCTGCTCCCTTGAACTTTATTATGTTTATTTTTTGTTGTTGTTGAAGTATGCGTGTGCTAAATCGCTTCAGTTGTGTCCATCTCTTTATGACCCCATGGACTGTAGCTCGCCAGGTTCCTCTGTCCGTGGGATTCTCCAGGCAAGAATACTGGAGTGTGACCCTGGTTTCATGAAGGATAAGCTGATGTAATATTAAACTATCTTCCCCTTAAAAATGTACTAAAAATATAAAAGCTACGGTAAAAAAAAATAAAATAAAAAATTGCCAGACTCTACTACACCCCTAAAAAAAAAAAAAAAAAAAAAGAATACTGGAGTGAGTTGCCATGCCCTCCTCCAGGGGATCTTCCCGACCCAGGGATTCAACCTGTGTCTCTTACGTCTCCTGCATTGGCAGATAGGAGCGACTAACTCCACCTGGGGAGCCCCAAGTGTTCAAGTATAGTTGATTACAATATTGTGTTAGTTTCAGGTGTATAGCAAAGTGATTCAGTTATTTTTTTTTATATATATATATAATTTTTAGATTTTTTTCTATTATAGGTTATTATAAGGTGTTGAATGTATCTCCCTGTGCTTATAGCATTAAATCCTTGTTGCTTATCTACTTTATGTAGTATGCATCTGCTGATCCCATATTCCTAATTTATCCCTGCCTGCCTCTCTCTCCCCTTTGACAACCATAAGTTTGTTTTCTATGTCTGTGAGTCTGTTTCTGTTTTGTATATATATTCATTTGTATTATTTTTTAGATTTCACACGTAAGTGATACCATATATAAATCTTTCTCTGACTTATTTCACTGAGTACAGTATTCTCTAGGTCCATTCATAATGCTGCAAATGGCAGCATTTTATTCATTTTAATGACTGAGTAGTATTCCTGTGTGTTTGTGTGTGTGTATGTATGTTCAGTTTTATGTGTAAAACTGAATTACTTTGCTGTACAGCTGAAACTAACACAATATTGTAATCAACTACACACACACACACACACACACATATCACATCTTCTTAAGCCAGTTGTCTATTGATGTGTGCTTGGGTTGTTTCGATGTCTTGTCTATTGTAAAAAGTGCTGCTATGAACATTGGGGTGGATGTATCTTTTCAAACCAGAGTTTTTGTCTTTTCTGGAGTGGAGTTGCGGTAGCTCTATTTTTTGTTTTATAAGATATCTCTATACTGTTTTTCATAGTGGGTGCACCAATTTACATTCCCACAATACTATGGAAGGTTCCCTTTTCTCCATATTTTCTCCAGCATTTATTGTTCGTCGTCTTACTGATGGTGGTCATTCTGACCAGTGCAAGGTGATACCTCATTGTAGTTTTGAGTTGCATTTCTCTGATAACTAGTGATGTTGAGCATCTTTTCATGTGCTTTTTGGCCATCTGTGTGTTTTCTTTGGAGAAATGTCTATTTAGATCTTTGGCCCACTTTTTATTGAGTTGTTTGTTTTTTTGATATTGAGTTGTGTGAGCTGCTTGAATATTTTGGAAATTAAGCCCTCGTTGTTCACACTGTTTGTAAATATTTTCTCCCATTCCATAGGTGGTCTTTTTATTTTATTGATGGTTTCCTTTGCTGTGAAAAACCTTGTAAGTTTGACTATGTCCCATTTGTTTATTTTTGCTTTCATTTCTATTGCCTTGGGAGACCGAGCTAAGAAAATATTGCTACGATTTATATCAGAGAATGTTTTGCCTGTGTTCTCTTCTAGTTTTATGGTGTCATGTCTTATATTTAGGTCTTTAAACCATTGAGTTTATAATAGATGCCTTTTGATGTGAGGTGCCCCTTCAGAGTGAAAAGCTGTCTCTCATTTCCGCTTAGTCTTGTCTCACTTCCCTTCAGGCAGTGGAGAGGCCACGCTGTGAACGATGCTGACACCTGTGAGGAAAAGCCCGTGTCATCTTCAGTGTGCTGACACCAAAAATATGCCAGGCACATTGAAGCTCATTTTTAGACTCAAAAGTGGTTTCTTTTTTTGGTCGTATGTGAGGTCCGTGGGGACACAGTGGCTTGTGTACCAGCTTTGCAAGTTCTGCACTTTCGAGACAGAATTTATAGATGCCTTCATTTTATGCAGCTGCCAACTCAATTATTCCCTTTTTGTCCCAAAATTGTACAAGGTAAAAGATGTGTTTGACTGTGGTCTTTTAGATTAATTAGGAGATCTTTTTTGCGGGTGATAGAATTCGACTCAAATTAGCTTAAACAAGGAGAGTTTCAAAAATTACAGAGGTCTCCAGATATCCCATGGAATGCCCCAGGATCTCAGAAGCCCCTGGAAGCAGCACCTGAAGTCCATGAGGGTCCCCAATTCCTCTGGTGTTTGCTGCATTTTCTCTGCAGACTGACTTCCTGCATACCGTGGAAATGCAACCATCTGCAGAGTGACAGCTTTTTCTCTCCCAGAGCCAAAATTACTGGTGGGGAAGATTTTGATTGGTTCAGCCTGGATCAGGTGGGTACTTCAAGACCAATCAGCAGTGGCCACAGTGTGGCTTCTGCTCTGCTGGCTCCTGTGGTAACCATAGTAACATGGGAGCTAAGGGGCAGTTTCCATAGGAAGAGAAGAGGCACTGGGCAGATGCAAACAGTTCTTGTCTACAGCAGTCTTCCCCATCTCTCATCCCATAGTAAAGGGTAACCATCCTGATGCCCAGGGTCTGACTGTCAAATAAAACTTCTAACCCCGTTTTTTTTTCCCATGTTGGCTAGAAGTAGTCCTTTCGGTTATTGGTATTTTTTTTCAATCCTCAGAATCTGAACTGGGAGCAAGAATAAACTGCTCATGAGACATAAGGCGTAGTAGTCCTCTGGATTAATTGAAATAATAGCAGATCCTGGACAATTGCATTCTGAAATGGCCGTTATTAATTCTGTTACCATTGGGTAATATTGGAGCTTGGTCAGGGGTTTTATTTTTATTTTATCTTTTAAAAATGTTATTGAAGTATTATAGATTTACAATGTGTTAATTTCTGCCACACAGCAAAGTGATTCAGCTATATATATAAATATATATATATAAATATATTTATATATATTCTTTTTCATATTCTTTCCCATTGTGGTTTATCACAGGATATTGATTTACAGTTCCCTGCACTGTATAGTAGGACTTTGTTGTTTATCCACCCTGTATATAATAGTTTGCAGCTGCTAATCTCAAACTACCAGTGCTTCCTTCCCCATCACCCATTCTTTGGCAGTCACAAAACTATTCTCTATGTCTGTAAGCCAGAAATGTTTCTGTTTAGTTTGCTGCCTTGTATATTCCATATATAAGTGATATCATGTGGTATTTGTTTTTCTCTTTCTGACTTACTTCACTTAGTATGATAATCTCTAGGGCCATCCATGTTGATGCAAATGGCATTATTTTGTTTTTTTTATGACTGAGTAAGATTCCATTGTATATATGTACCACATCTTCTCTATCCATTCATCTGTTGATGAACAGTTTGGTTGTTTCCATGTCTTGGCTATTATACATAGTGCTGCTGTGAACATAGGGATGTTTTCAAATTAGAGTTTTATCAGGTATGTGCCCAGGCATGGGATTGGCAAATCATATGGCAACTCTATTTTTAGTTTCTTGAGGAACCTGCATGCTGTTTTCCTTAGTGGCTACACCAATTTACATTCCCACCAACAGTGTAGAAGGGTTCCATTTTCCTCATACCCTCTCTAGCACTTATTATTTGTAGACTTTTTTTTTTTTTTTTTTTGTAGACTTTTTAATGATGGCCGTTCTGACTATGGTACCTCACTGTAGTTTTGACTTGCATTTCTCTAATAATTAGTGGTGATGAGCATCTTTCGATGTGCTCTTTGGCCATCCACATGTCTTCTTTGGAGAAATGTCTATTTAGTCTTCTAGTCAGGGGTTTTAAATAGAAGGTGGCCCAAGAATCAGTCTCAGCATTTCTTTGTGTTTTGTTGCGTTTATGACTTTTCTTGGAGGTTTTTATTTTTGGTTCTAATAAAAATTAGCATTTATTATGCAAACAATATCATGGCAGTGATCTCATCACCTCTGAAAGGCCATCATGCTATTGGAAGGCATGGGAGGGGATGGTGATGTTGAGAACTAAGGGGATGCACCAGTTTGGAAAATTGATTTTCTGAATCTGAACCTTTCCCTTCACGTTTTCTTTTTCCCTCCACGATAGATTTTACATTCTGTTTCCTGCTCACTTCAGAAGCTGGGGACGGGAGTTGAAGCTTCACTTTTCTTCTTTCCCATCATCTTCCTCTTCAAAGTAACGTGGTGCATTTAATGGATTGGACGGCGTTTAACTCATTGTGACTATAAATAGTGCCTCCTTCTTTTCTTTTTTGTTTTTGTCTGCAAAGCTTGGCATGTGGGATCTTTGTTCCTTGACTAGGGATCAGACTTGAGCCCTGTGCGTTGGAAGCGTGGAGTCAACCTCTGGCCCGCCAGGGAATGCCCCTGGCATTCTTTAAATGCTCAAATCACATTGTCTGTTTAAAGCAGTTGAAACATAAAAGCAAGGTGGGGAAATGGAGTAAGTTAACTCCCAGCAGAGAGGATGCAGATGGGAAGGAAGGGTCCCACCAGTATCCTGGGGTTCACAATGCCGGTATGTCCCCTTTCTCTCCACTGCATTGGTCTTTCTCTCTGATGTGGTTGCAAGGACCAGAGTTGAAGTGTACAGGAGGTCTACAGACTGAAGGTGCCCTGGGCCACTGACACACACTTGCTTTATCATAAAAACTCAGAAACAAACATAACTGGTCAGCAGTAGCAGCTTGCCAATTAGCCAGGTGAACAGCTAATTTCTATTTTATTTGTGTTTCTTGGGCAGAAGGGATGTGGGGTCAGGATGGAGTGTTTCCAGTGGGCAGTCAGATTAAGGCCTCGTGTATATTAAGTGCTCATATATATTTAGTGCCTCTGTGCAGTTAGCACCTCAGAAGTCTCATGCATATTTATTGCATAACAGACATTCAGTAACCAGATGCCTCTTGAATAATTGGTATCTTTTGCTCCTTTCACCATTTCATATCTTTGTTTACCACACACATGTTCTACTTAGTGACCACTTATTTATACTTGAGATATTTCTATTATTGAAGATGAATAAGTGTTACAAACTTATTCATCTTTAGTAATTAAAATAAACATTCTCTAAAAGCAAATGCTCATTACAACTTAATTGCCTAGAGCTCATTTTTAAATGGGCTATCTTCTTTAGGCCTGATGATGAAAATTCTTCCTTAACTTGATTTTTGGGCCTCCCAGCCTTGTCCTTCCTTACGCAAACTCTCCTTACGCAAACGCCATCTGACACTGGAAATCTCAGTGAACACACCTCCTCAATGAGCCTTTTTGAGCATGACTTTCACGTGGTCCAGCTGTTTTAGACGCTGCAGTAGCAGCATGGCCCACCTCTGCCCTGACCTCCTGGTTAAGACACGTTCAGGGAGGGGGAAAACAGACCATATAGCAGAACGCTGCTAATGCATAATGTGTTTTTATATCCTCAGGGCTGATTTGACCTTACATCCATTTGGGAAAAGACAGGGAATTAGGCCTATTACTTTTCTATGGACAGATGAAGACTTGTTTAAAATTGTAGTTCTGATTTGAGGAAGTTGCGATAGAGGTATATCAGATGTGTATTTCATTTATGTAGGTTCAGCTAAACCTGCTCATAGAAAAGGAGTGTTGGATGGGGTGGCAAACCTGCTTTTTCCTCTGTTGATCCTAGTAGGGTGATGGTGATTCTAGACCTTGAAGGGATTTATTGTGCTGCATTCCCCCTGAACACAAGCAACAGCTTTGTCAGGAGCTAAACTGAAGACGTATGTACAATATTTGTTCTAGCAGTAAAGTAGGAACTCTTAGGGCTCACTGAAATCATTCCTTTGATACGTGCTTGCAAAGTTGTTTCAGTCATGTCTGTGACATGACTGTTTGCGACCCCGTGGACTGTAGCCCACCAGGCTCCTCTGTCCATGGGATTCCCCAGGCAAGAATACTGGAGTGGGTTGCCATGCCCTTCTCCAGGGGGATCTTCCTGACCCAGGGATCGAACTTGTGTCTCCTGTAGTTCCTGCATTGCAGGCAGATTCTTTACCGCTGAGCCACTTGGGAAGCCTTAAGGAACTCTTAAGTGTGGTCTATTGAGAAAAGGATGGTAAGGCTTCACCTGATGTCTTCCTAAGGGGTTTCCAAGATGATTATTTTTACTATGTATGCTACTTTTTCAACTTTTTGTTATGAAAAATTTTAAATATATGGGAAGTTGAAAAGTAAGTACAATGAACACCCACCATCTAGAATCAACAATTGCTAACATTTGGCTTTAACTGTTTATCTATCTCTAATTGTTTATACAATCTGCTTAATTTTACAAAATCTTTTCAAAGTATGACAGTCATGACACTTCACTTCTAAATTCTTTAATACATGTGTCCTAAGAATACGAACATTTTCCTACATTATCAGGCCTAAGAAAGCTACTATTAATTCCCCAACATTCAGTCTGTATTCCTATTTCCCCAACTATCTTTTATAGCTGATTTCCCTTAAGACAGTCAAGGGCCTTGCATTGCATCTGGTTGGATTTTTTGTTTGGTGGGTTTTTTTTTTTATCCAGTTGAGGACCATGATTTCATTTTGTTACTGTGTTTTTTAGTCCTTTTAAGTCCTTGAATAGTCTTGTCATTCCTCTTTTTTTTTTTTTTTATGACATTGATTTTTTTTTAAAAGACCGGACTAATTGCTTGTAGAATGGATTTCACATTTTAGTTTATCTGATTGCTTAGCTAAGATGTCATTTAACTTGCTCTTCTGTCCTTTATGTTTCTTATAACACTGGTAATGTATGTCAAAAGACTTGGTTTGTTTCAGATTAAGCACTTTTGAGCAGGAAAATATCCTAAGGGATGCCAGCTACTTGCATCTCATTAAGAGGCACATGGCATTGGTTGTTTGCAATAAATGGTGCTGACTTGCCGCACAGGGTGGATGCTGCTGACAGTCCATTCCAGTGAGGAATGACTGAGTTCTTGTCAGAAAGCAGGTGCTTGCTCCCATTACAAGACAAGTGCCATTTAACAGGAGAATGATAGCTGCAGAAGCCAAGGATTTCTTTCTGTGGGTTGGCTTCATTCTTTCTCTCTTGGCTGTCATCTTTTGATATGTAAGTCCTGCTCCCAGTGTCTTCTTGCACGAGCTACTGTTGGGTTTGTCACAATGCCAGCTCTGATCCAACCTCACGTGCTCTTTTAGCATCTCTTTTTCTCAAAGCTCAGGCTAGTCTCAATTGCCCTGTCCCCAGATCCCTAAGAAAACCCTGATTGCTTCAGATAGTCTTTCTTGTGTTGAGCCTCGCAGGTAGGGGGCAGCCTTCTGGCTGGTTCCTAGAGGGGCTTCCCTCCTCCTTGGTCCAGTCATCTGCAGCCAGAGAGTCAGGGTCAAAGGGGTCTGCTGTTCACCAGGGTGGGCAAGTAAGGAAACCCACTGGGACTCAGATTTCCCCATATAAAACATGTATCTAACTCACAGGGTTCTTATGAGAATTACATTAAATAATTCATGTTAAGTGTTTAGCACTGGGTCTTTGACATACTAGATGCTCAGTAAATACTTTTTTGGCCCCTCGCTATGGCTACTATTACCCCTAGTTAGCAGGAGCTGTGGACAACATTGGGGAAAGTGGGGCACATCTCCTGAAAAGAGAATGAGGGGAAGATACTCCAAACCATTTCCAGCATGGTAGAAAAGGTTTCCATTTATCTGATATTTTTCCATATTGTAGGTTGATCAGTTCAGACCTTGGATTATAAGAGACTAAGTCTGGACCATTTGCTCTAGCATTAATGTGCCATCAAGTTAAAAAGAAACAACTTACTTGATGTATATGGGAATGTGCACCAGTTTGGAGGGAGGAAAGAAAATTTCTTGTGGAAAAGCTATTGCATGAATTTTAAATGTAATCTGGATGTATTCCTGAACATTCTGATGTATTCCTTCTGATAAGTGTGACTTATGGTAATTCAGATCTTATGTATCTTAGGAAGTTTGGCAGTGGATTCAGTTCTGAATTTATTTTGCTCGTGTCTCTCTGTGCTGGGCGTCTCTCCGTACAGCCACAGACTGGTACATCGTACTGGCTGTTCTTGGCTTCTTAACTACAGCACCTTAGTTGCCCAATGAAAACATCCAGCAAATGACTACATTCTTTTCATGTTTGTGGTTTTGTTTGCATTCTTGTATGTGAGAGACATTAACATTGTATTTTGAAGGGTAAAGATTAGTCTGATACTGAGGAAACATTTGAAATCATTGACCTCAGCAGGTCAGTCCAAGAATCGGAAATTTTTTAAGGTACCATTTTCAGGCTGCAGAATTAATCAGCCTTTTTAAAAGTGATAACTTTAATGCTCATAGGATGGATGCTGTCACCGATGTTTAGTGACACTGTTACTTCTTCATCTTTTTGGAAAGCTATTTGTGTCAAGAATCATAAATATAAGTTATGGCTATCGATCTAATAGTCCAACTTCTAGGAATTTATCCCTAAGAAGTTACCAGAGATGTGGATTAAGATTTATGGACAGAAATGTTTAGTGCAGTTGTCATTATAGTGACAGAAAAAAATGGAAAAATGTAAATGTCCAATAATGTGAAACAGCTGGTATAAATTGTTTTAGCCATATGAGTTCATATTATGCAGCCATAATGGGATGCTGAGGAAGAGTGCTAATTCAAGAAAAATGTTTGTTGTTATGGCTTTAAAGGCAGGAAACAAAATTGTATGTATAGTGATGAGTCTGCTATGAAAAAGTTCACTTAGAGGACTGAAAGAAAATATACCAAAATGTTAATAATGATTTCCTCTCTGTGAGGTTGTAAGTGACATATTTTTCTTTGCTTTATTTTGACTTTGCCAAGTTTCTACAGGATGCTTACATAATTTTTATAATTAAAGAGAAGAAAAATCGAGGTGAGAAGACAAACTATAATTTTTAAGTGGAATTTTAGGTCTAAAAGTTTAAGAATAAAAATCTGTAGCAGGAATAAATCTGAGTCAGAAACTCAATGAATTGGCCTAAATCCCAGGGTTACTTAAGATGGAATTTTAAAATAATGGCATCTGTTTGTGGAGGAGTTTTAAATGTGAGAACTTGATAAAGGTGAAGTTGGAGGAGTTTTGTCTTCCTTTTCTAACAACTAAAAAAAAAAAAAAATCCATAAATCTTACTTGAATATTTGAGAGGGGAGGAAAGCACCTTAATAAGAATGAATACCATGTACTCAGCCAAGAGAGAAATCACAGTCCTAAAACAGTCATCCCCAAGAGTTAATATTCCAAAGAATTAATAGGTAACTCAGTTGTATCTTCCTCAATTGGGGCACATTATTTTTAATGGGTTTCGGATGATAGCTTGGGACAATACTATAAAATATCACTTTATTCTAAGTGATGTTAGAATTATAGAGAGAATTAGAGAAAATTACATAATGTGGGATGGGTTTAGTTTATTATTGAAACTCTGAGGACAATCGATTGCAAACTTGGCTTAGGAATTTAGGAGTCAAAAAGATACTTGCCTTTTTAAAAAGCCCTCTTGTCCCACAGTATGTTTCCTGTTGTAATATTTGTGTAGTAAAAATTGAAGGTGTTTTTCTTGGGGCTCATGGCCAAATTCTAAAGCTTCTCTCTCAAGGAAGGAAAAAGTTTGAGACTGCAATGGTCTTTTCAAGCCTACAGAATTGGTACAAATGGACAAGATTTGCTATTCTTGATAGATAATAAAGCCTCTTGCTGCCTATTCTAACAGTCTTGATGTCGTGTCTTTTTTCCTTCTTTTAAAAATATACTCATCTCATTATCCAGAGTGACTCAGAGGCCCTGCATGCGTGCAACTAAACAGCTTGTCCTCACTTTGCTCTTCATTTTCTCCAAACCCATTGCTCAGGAAGTGGCTTCTCCATCTTGTTTTATTAGTCATTGTGACATGGTCCATCACAGGCTCCCTCCCTGGAGCCTACCTAGTCTTTGAACATCATCTCTCTACTTTAAGAAATAAAGTAGAGAGATCTCTTCCCTTGTCCACTGGCATTTTTTTTTTTTTCTATTTTAGGGTTTTGATTTAGAGACTAGTGTTGCTTCTTATCTCTCTTATGTGTAATTTTGTGTTATTTAATGATATTAAACTTATTTAATATATTAAGAAATACTTCT
>NC_057407.1:13940419-13975137 GCF_019320065.1 Cervus canadensis | reverse complement strand
AGATGGATGAAACTGGAGCCCATTATACAGAGTGAAGTAAGCCAGAAAGATAAAGAACATTACAGCATACTAACACATATATATGGAATTTAGAAAGATGGTAACGACAACCCTATATGCAAAACAGAAAAAGAGACACAGAAGTACAGAACAGACTTTTGAACTCTGTGGGAGAAGATGAGGGTGGGATGTTGCGAAAGAACAGCATGTATATTATCTATGGTGAGGCAGGTCACCAGCCCAGGTGGGATGCATGGGACAAGTGCTCGAGCCTGGTGCACTGGGAGGACCCGGAGGAGTCGGGTGGGGAGGGAGGTGGGAGGGGGGATCGGGATGGGGAATACGTGCAAATCTATTGCTGGTTCGTGTCAATGTATGACAAAACCCACTGAAAAAATAAATTAATTAATTAATTAAAAAAAAAAATCTGTGTTTGTGTGAGCTTAATTTTTTAATCACTGTAACAGATTTCGAATGTATATGCATGTATCATGAAATCATTTACAAACTGTTATAAGGTATGTATAATAAATATTATACATCTTTGAACACTTACATATCAAAAAAGCCATTCATTTTGACTGTGTATTTACAGTCATAGAAGTTGTTTTCTCATGGTGTCTAAGCACTTGGAGAACGCAGAAAAGAAATTGCAATGAAATGGACAAATGATCAAAAGACAAAAACAAAAAAAAATTTCTTAATGAATGAGACAGATAATATTGAAAAAAGTGAAGAATTGGAAACCCAGAAAACAATAAAGCAGTATAGGACGAACAAATAAGAAACAGGGAACTTGAAGTTATCAGGAAACAACACAGCATTAAATGCATTTCATATGATGTTTTATTTACATTTATATTTATGTATATCTCATACATGCCATAAACAAATTTGTGTATAGAGCTTCCCTGGTGGTTCAGCGCTAAATAATCCGCCTCCCAATGGAAGAGATATGGGTTTGATACCTGATCTGGGAGGATCCCACATGCCACAGTGTAGCAGCTAAGCCCATGCACCACAACTATTGAGCCTGAGCCTTAGAGCCCAGGAGCGGCAATCACTGAGCCCACACGCCGCAACTGCTGAAGCTGCCAGCCCTGGAGCCCATGCTCTGCAACAGAAGAAGCCACTGCAATGTGAAGCTTGAGCAATGCAACCAGAGAAAAACCCACAAAGGAATAAAGACCCATTACAACCAAAAATAAAGTAATTAATTAAAATATCTTTTAAAAAATCTGTGTATGGCATAACATGAACAGTATTTCAACTCCAAATACTGCAATACAAGCCACAGGGCACAAGAAGATAACACACTAGAAACAATTCTATAATACTGTACAAACCACTGACACCAGCCAGAACACTGATCTTTGTGTGGAGCAGTTGAGTCCATGAGAATTTGAATCCTGCTGGCTGGTTTTTACGTTCATTTTCAAGTTAAATCTGTTGTATGCCTTTTTTTAACTTAATTTATCTCACACATTTCTTGTTTCCATAAAGATATTTTCCCATCATGCTCACTACAGTGCTTTAGGAGATATGATTCAGAAAAAGTTAGTTAACTGGCAGCCACACATAATACTGTCTCATGTGAAGCACGGAAGCACTTTGGAACAGGGCTCTTTGAAAGGACATAACCTTCCTGTGATGGAGTTATCCGTTTGTGCTCTGATGCCAACAGGGGACAGGCTTACATCATATGAGAGAATTCAGGGAACCCCTGGCCTCTCCCACACCAACAAGAATAGACTCAGTTGCTATGCACAGTGATAATGACAAAAAGCACATCAAGAACCATGGACACCTTTTGGAAAGAACAAAACATTGTTGATCTTTCTCAAAACATTCGTATAAAGATAAATGAAATATAAGAAATGTTATTTAAGAAAGAAATCATGTGCCATGAATTTACCTAAAACAGAGGAGTCCTGGAGACAGTGTTCCCATTGTTAATAAAATAAAAATAAACTGAATCATCATTAACAAAATCAAAACCACTCAACTTCCAACTCATGCTTGCCAGCAGAAAATAATAGCCCAGAGTGTCCTTTTCTGAGCAAATATCCTTATCATCTAAGTCAAATTAGATATGTTATTTAAATAATTTTGATTATTACTTGCAGGCAAGGAAAATCAATTTAAATGTGCTAATATTTTAGTTATTATATAAGGGACTGCCACTGAGCCTGAGAAGAACTGTTACTCTATCGTATCTATTAGAAAGGCAGTGTTCTTTTAATAATAAGTTAATTTTCTCTTATATGAATTCCTCTTTTGGCTTTGCAGATGGGACTACAGAATTGTGTGTTTTTTAATTAAAACTACACACTGGAAATAAAAATGGTTTTGAAGACTGGTATTCAAAATTGAGATTTGAGAAAGCAGCAGTTTTGTCCATAGGTACCCTTTCCCCCTTAATAACCAAGCATCTCCTTACTAAATAAAAATGGGAGCAATATAGTGGAATATACATCCTGGCCTTGAAACAAAGCACCTACAAGCTAAAAACTTGCAATTCATCAATTGATACATACTACATTGGCTTTTAAGATTTCTAAATAACTGTTCCTTTTTAGTGGAATAAACACAAAAGTTATCTTTATATATATAAAATGCTATAAGCCATGGACCATAGATAGTATTTATAGCTCTGGTGAACGCAAAACTGCCAAGGGGAACAGCAGGGGTATTAAGGCATTTCATTTAAAATCACATCTTATTTGTTGTTACAATGACTCCACATGTATCATGCAACAATACAGAATGCACAGTCTCCCATCTCCTCCCCTGAAAACACTTAAATCAAGGTTAGCGTTAAAGACATTGGAGATGTCACATTCTCTGTCATGGTCCAGATGGGGGGAAAATAGGACACCAAGTTAAAGTAAAACCTGGATCAGAAGAAGAAACTGATTTTTTGTTCTACTTTATTTCATTTTTTGGTTCCAGATCTTTTTGGCTTAAAAGGAGAAAAGATGGAAAGAAATATGCAGTGAAAAGTGGGGAGAGTAATGGAAAATGCAGTTCCACAACCAAAGTAACTTATTACTGGAATCCTACTGATTCTATCAGGTGAACAAATTGTGCACAAGTGAAAAAAGTTTTTAATAAATATCCCTAAAATTGGAGCAGGGACAACTATGGTCCAAAAGCCTTAAAACAGAAATATAAAAACCATATGCAGGACTTCCCGGGTGGTACAGTGGTTAAGAATCTGCCTGCCAATGCAGAGGACACAGGTTTGATTCCTGGTCCAGGAAGATTCCACATCCTGAGAAGCAACTAAGCCCATGAACCACAACTATCGAGCCTGTCCTCTAGAGCCCCTGAGCCGCAGGTCCTGAGCCCAGGTGCGGCACTGCTGACACCCGTGAGCCCACAGCCTGTGCTCCACCAACGAGAGAAGCCGCCACAGTGAGAGGCCCGTGGACCAAGAGCAAAAAGGAGACCCCACTCGCCTCAGCTGGACAAAGTCTGAGGGCAGCAACGAAGATCTAGTGCAACCAAAAATAAATAAATACGTCAATAGATTTTTTTAAAAAACACATGAAAAGCAAATAAGAATGTTATTTTTATTTCTCATGTTAAAGATAAAAAGCTTTGGCTTGTAAATTCTATGATCATGGGATACAGGAATTTTAATGAAAATTTCAAACTATTTAATATGACTAGTGATTTCACTTTGTGTTTTACAAAGACATTTAATGCTCATATCCGGTTTTTATTGCCCTTTTTCTCTGAAATGAGTGTAAGATTCTTTCTCAAATAATGCTTAAATTCAATAGAAGGGATTCTAAGGAAAATCTGTGGTCATGTTAAGATAACACTAGTTATTAAATTGTCTTTAATACCATTAAAAAGATCACGTGACTCTTCCTTCAAATCAACAAGAGCTAAACTTGCAGAAAAGCAGCTAAATGGAGCAATCAAAGAGAAGCAACACTAACTGTCACAACCACACCCAGCGTGACACGGTTCATCTTCTCCTTCCACAAAGGGTTAGCAGCTTTTGTTTTAGGGACTGCCGATGAGTGTGATGGAGTAAAAGCTACATGCTGTGCAGATCAGTGTGTACAGCAGGTGATTATTATCCTAGTACCACATCACGATCATGTCTTAAACTTGACATACTGACCACCTGAAGAGATAAGGACAGAGGAAACCCAGGTTCTCTCTATAGTCACAGATTTCAAACTCAACTGATCCTAGAAATAAAAATGACAAATCTCTATTCTCATTAAATGCCATTAGTTCATCAAAAGATCTGTCCAGAAATCTGGACAAAATGAGACTGATTTGTCCCAGGATTAATTCCAAACACTGCATCCTTGTATGAAGAGTCAGAAACCAACAGTTTAAGAACTGTCACATTGGGGGGAAAACTAAGATATTTAAATTTACATTTTCACTCCATCTGGTGTTAATCTCTTCTCCAATCTGGATAGAATTTTTATCACTCTGTTACAGTGTAGATTAGGGCTCCCCAAGAGACTCAGTGGTTAAAGACTTCACCTGCCAATGCAGAAGACCCAGGAGATGTGGGTTCAATCCCTGGGTTGAGAAGATACCTGGGAGAAAGAAATAGCAACCCAATCCAGTATTCTTGCCTGGAGAATCCCATGGACAGAGGAGCCTGGCAGGCTATAGTCAGTAAGGTCACATAGTCCGACACAACTAAGCGCAGAGGCAACAGTGTAGATTAATCTTTGATGCTTTTGTAGCTAAAGTAATTGAAGGACTTGTATCACCAGTGAACCATGGAACATCATGAGGTGGTTTACAGAGGGTGGAGGACATGCATAAAGACAATAGCTATTTCCCAATAAAGAGCTGGAGGGTGGAGGACATGCATAAAGGCGGAGGACATGCATAAAGAAAATAGCTATTTCCCAATAAAGAGCTAAATGACAAATCATGGTAACAATAAGCCACGAAGCTTCCCAGAAAAAAAAATTACATTTAAGTTGAGCTCTAAAGGAAAGCGGGACGTTGCTAAGAGAGTGTTCCAGCCCAAAGAAACATGGCAAACAAAGTTTTGGAGACAAGAAAACATTTAGGACTTTGTTCTAGAAAGAGCTGGATCTTGTAGAGCTATGCAGAGACCACATCAATGGCTAGATTACCATCAGGTAGTAAATCAGGGCAAAAGGAATAACCTGGAGAGATGGACACCAACTAGACAAGAAATCCAAGACATCTTTCCCTCCTACTCTGAAACACTGAGGCTGAAGTTAGAGTCATATCTGAGTCTAATAATATTCAGTAATCCTTATTGATACGAATGTTTTTGCTTTTCAACTCCAATAGAAAAGGCATATACAAATCACTAGCTATCAAGATGATCGTTCCTTTAGAGAAAAACAACTTTTAAGGAGCCTTCATTATTTCTTTGTTCCTGTAGAAGAAATAAGCTTTGTTGCACACGAATGAACATTTTGTATAAAATGACCTTCTGCTTGAAAGCTACAAAGATTGCTTCTGCTTTAAAAACAGCAAACATTTCAAAGTAGATTATAAAAGCTAATCTATAAAGTTTCCAGAGAAAGCAGGTAACAGAACAATGGAGTAAACACATCGTGTGTATGTGGGGAGAGTTTTCTTTCCTTCCTCCACCCCCTCTCTTCCTGTCTCCTTCAGATTGCATAAGGCTACACCAACCTTTTACAAGACAAAATAAGCCTAGAGTTTACAACAGAAGGCTGGATCACAATCAATAACAAATTATCTTTGTTTCCACAGGAGATACCTGTTATCAATTTGAGGCTGATTCGATTAATAACTGTTATCAACATGTGTGGCCAATTTCCAAACCAAAGCTATCTCATTTTACACCTAAGGCTGCATTTGCCAAAATGTAACATTTGCAAAACTATTGAACATGGAAATAGCCAAACTGCTCAAAAGGCTACCCAGGGGCCAAAGCAGCTGGGAGGAGACAGAAAGAAAAGACAGTCTTACATTTCAGCCCAAGCACGTTTTTCCAAATGATCCAGCATTTTAGAATGTGGTCTTCTACGTAGGTATCCTCCTGACAGTGGTTTATAGAGTTGGATTATCAAAATCAAGGCTACTTAACCATGAACCTTGTTAACTTCCCTCTGAATCCTTCAGTTTTAAGATAACTGAACTCTTTCCTTCATGGACAATGGAACTGTCATTAACTTCCTGGGAGGATATAAGTCCAGTGTGAAAAGAGCTATGATATTAAGTCAATTTAAGGATAAACATATCTTTTTTACACAATGGAAATCATCTATCACTTAGGGCTCTGACCATGTTGAACGAAATTTTGTTCCAGCCCTTAATTATATCTTTCCAGGGCTGACTCAGAGGTTCTGACCAGAACCCACAGTGGCAGAGCATTGAGGGTACTGTCCAACTAGCTAAGGAAGATGGGAGCATCTGCCTAAGATAAGAAAGATAAGATAAGGTGCAGCCAAGTTAAGAAGGCGATAGTCCTGGAGAGAATGTCTACGGTACAGAGTTTCCAATCCTGGCTGTAACAACAAGTTCCCATCACTTCTGTTCAATTTAGTTTAACGAGTATTTGTTCAGAACCTATTAAGTAATCAGAACAGCAACAAGAACTGAGTGGGACACTAAGAAGAGATGACTTAATCATGGCTCTAAGCTTTTGGCCTTTTAAATATTACAGCTCAATAGAATTAGAACAGTCTCACAGCCCAAGAACAAAAGTTTGAATCCAGATCTTTCTGCTCAGTAGTTACTTGACTCTGTGAAAACCTTAACTTCTCTGAGTTTTGGTTTTCTTACCCAGTGAACTGAAATAATACCATTTTTAGTCTGTATCTCCATGTGTGAATTTGATGAGCATGTACATGCAAAACATTTCCTGAAGAATTCCACACAAATGTAATTAAGCTATCATGGTAATGGGGCAGGGGAGGAGACAAAATTTTCAAGCATAACACAGTTTGACTGGAACAAGAAAAGACCACAGAGTCTATGACTTCCATAGTTGGCTCCCATGTGGGGAGAACTTGGAACAGCAATGCAAGTTCACAGTTGCATGGAGGTTATGTGAAAGTTAATTCTGCTGCCAAGAAAGGGACTCCAAAATCTGTGTTCTCAAATACAAGGCTGTGCACCTGCTCCTTAAGGACTGGCTTTCAGAATCCACCACTCTTTTTTTAGCTTCAACAGAAAAATCTGTGATCAGTGGGGTGGAAATGAATGAGGCAAGGGCCTTTATAAAGTTTTGACTGATGTCCTCAAAATGGCACAAACACAGAAATTAAGGTGTTTGCCAAAGCAAGCTCCTTTGACGGATGGTACCAGTGAGACACAGAACAGGATAGTGAATATGGCAAGCAGCTCCCAGCCCCTGGGCCCCAACTATAGTCCGGGAAGGAAAATTCCCTTCACTCTTGAAAACAGAGAGATATTGAACAATTTCCATGTCTAATCAGATTTTATCTACTCAGATGGATTTTTATGTAAATATGATGCAGGGGAAAAGCTATTTCAATTCTGTTTCTATTCTCTCCTGTATCCATCCATCCAGATGTTTACCAGGCAACTTCAGTTTGAAAGGGAACATATTATGTTGGTCCAAGAGTAGGCTCCAGGGTCAGACAACCTGACTTGAATCCTGGCTTGAGCTACTTCATTAGAGTACTCTGGGCAAAAGTTCTTGGTACCTAATGAATGTTCATTAGTGTCAGCTCTTATTATTGTTGATGATGATGACAAGACAATGCTGATGATAATTAAATATATGAGAAGAATTACACTAAAAGCTGGGCCATGAAGATGACCAACACATTCACAGTTCAGCTCTGAGGAGCAGCAAGTATTTATAATTAGACAGTGTAGTGTGGGCTATTACAGGAGGCCCCACAAGGAGATAACAGCAAATTATTTAGTTTCACACTTCCTATCCCAGTGCCAAACTGTTCTAAGTACTTTAGTCAATTAATCCAGTTAATCCTCATAGCCATCCTATAAAGGAAAGCACATACACTTATCCCAACTTTACACATGGTAGAACCACAAAGCAAAGAGGTTTAAGGTGTTATGACAACTCAAAGTAAGGAACTCAAAGTAAGATAACTCTGCCAGGGAACAGGGTACCAGTGTGAGGAAGGTTTCATAAATGATGTGACAGTGAGTTTGAGTTAAAGGCTGAGTGGAAGTCAGCCAACTGGCTAAGAGAAGTGACGGGAGACTGAGCAGCAAAGGCTCCAAGGAAGAAGCCTCATGAGTCTGCAGAGCTGTAGGTGGTTTGGAATGGGGAAGGCCAGTGGTGTGGGGAGAAGGGTACAAAGAGGCAGGCAAGTGGGGTTCAGATGAGCAAGGGCAAGGAGCAAGGCCAAGGAATACTACACTCTGTGCACTACAGTCAGGGTGAGGAGCAAAGAGGTCTGACTGGGCATAAAAGCAACATGATCAGTTCTGAAACTGAAGTCATCTTTAAAGTAATCTGGTAGTAATGATTTAAAAAATAGATTAGACTCCTATATCTAGATTGGGAGGAAGGAAGGGATGGATTTGGGGCATACCAGGAAAGGAATGCAGGGTGAAGGAAGGTTTTAAGGTGAAAATATGCTCAGTCTGTGAACAGTAATAAGCAAAAAGCAGTAATAAGAACTGTCATGAAAAGGTCCCTGCAGACCCAGGTCGGGCAGTACTCAGATACTTCCTGAGGACCAGAAAGCAATTAGCAGGCCTCCAATTCAAAGAGCCTTAAACTTAGACTTCCTGCATTAATCTCCTAAAGAAAGCACAGGTATAGTCACAGAGAAACCATAGCACTGGAAGAAGATGCATCTCTTTCCTGGACCACACAGCCTATGGTGCATATAATTTTTCTTTACTGTATCTTTTACTTCTTGGGAAAAACTCAGTCACACTGTATAAGCACTCTTTGCTTTAAAAAAAATTAATGTGTTAAATGCAAATATTTAAAATATATCCCAGTTCTCAACTCAGTTTTGTCATTAGGTCTGTATAGTCAAAGCTATGATTTTTCCAATAGTCACATATGAGTGTGAGAGTTGGACCATAAAGAAGGCTGAGCGTCAAAGAATTGATGTCTTCAAATTGTGGGGATGGAGAAAACTCTTGAGAGCCCTTGGACTGCAAGAAGATCAAACGAGTCAATCTCGAAATCAGCCCTCAACATTCATTGGAAGGACTGATGCTGAAGCTGAAGCTCCATTACTTTGGCCACCTGATGAGAAGAGCTGACTCAGTGGAAAACACCCTGATGTTGGGAAAGATTGAGGGCAGGAGGAGAAAGGGGTGACAGAGGATGAGATGGTTGGATGGCATCACTGACTCAATGGACATGAGTTTGAGCAAACTCTGGGAGACAGTGAAAGGCGGGGAAGCCTGGCGTGCTGCAGTCCACAGGGTTGCAAAGAGTTGGACATGACTGAGCAACAACAATATTTCTTAACAGACAGGGAAACTTGACAAATGAAAATGGCCTGGGTCCCTCTTGATTTTTGAAGGACCTTGAGTTATCAGACCAAGTTGGCTTTTACTTTTCTAAGGTAAAGTCAACCACACATACATATGTGTGAAGCTGACTTAAAATGAAATCAAGAATAAATAGTGAAAAATAAGACCATTCCCGTGATCTTGGTCCCCAAGCATTTTATGTAAGTCCCTTGCTTCAGTGTGCACAGAAAAGGCCCTCCTCCAGGAAAAGAAAGAAGATCCTGAAGCCAGCATTCTAAACCCTGCCTGATACTTTCCCCAAAAAATGACTGCTTCAATTTAAGATACTGGGCAACAAGGGGAGCAGTTCTGGGGGCAGGATCCTGTCTAGATATGAGCTATACAAAAGCTATATATGAGCTTTTAAGTCCACTGGAAGCTGAGTAAAGCAAGGGGCTGGTTCTGAATGAAGTGTGTGTGCCTTCAACTCATCTTCTGTTCTCTTTCCCTTCTAATTCTTATATGCCCCTTTTGTATTCAAGGAATGACATTTTCACCATTTGGAATCAGGCTTACCATTTTAAAATTCCAAGGATGAGAAGCCAGCTTAACGGATAAGCTGGCTCTCCCTTTTTTAATGCCCAGGTAATGAACTGAAATTACATAGCAGATTTGAATTTTATAGAAAGTTATTCATATACTTTATTCTCTCTGCTTCAATTCTCTTTCTCCTCTGTCAACTTTTAATTATAACTTTATTTCAAAATGACAATCAAGTAAGCAGATATATGAACACATGCTAGTGGTAAAAGATTGGAGGATTTTTTTTTTTTTAATGAAGAAAAGAACTAACAAAGGACTGATTCCACAGTACCTAAAAGTAATCTGAGACCAAAAACTTAAATTCTTTCAAATGTTTATGCAATTCATTTGTACACCAGACTTGCTTTTTTTTTTTTTCTTGACATGGAACATTTTTCAGTCTTTATTGAGCTTGTTACAATATTGCTTCTGTTTTACCTTTTGGTTTCTTTGGCCATGAGGCATATGGGATCTTAGATATCTGACCAAGGATTGAATCTGCACTGCCTGCATTGGAAGGTGAAGTCTTAAACATTGGACTGCCAGGAAAGTATCATCGACCTGCTTTTGACATTCATCATGCTTTGCTCACACGTACTCCCTCCTGATCGGTCATGCCCTTCAGTCTGGAGTCTTGTAACTTTCCAATGCTCTCACAGGACTCAAACAAAATGGACAACACACTGACAGTCTATGGTTGCCTTTCTCCAAACATCCAGCCCCTAGACACACACAGCAGTAGTAAATTCAACCACATAAAATGTCCACTCTGTGAATCAAAAGCAGTTAAATCTCAGCAAGTCTATGCAGTTTTAGCAAATAGATCTGGCCTTTAGTGGGCTTTAAATTCCCTTTAATAGTCTAAAGGAGCAAAATTATTTTGAGCAAACTAAGAGTTCGACGAAGATATAGAAGATGGGAATGAATACAACAGAGGCCCTTCTTTGTGCCCGAACTTTACACTGTTTGCCCACTTAAGCTTTACAATAAACCCTTGGGGAACTATCCTTAACACATGGATGAGAAACAGTTTTAAAAGGTGAAGGGACTACCCCCAAAGTGATCCAGAAAATGAGTTATAGTGTTAAGAATGATGCTCATTTTCCAGTGACTATGAAGATGGGGAGATCCTGGCTGGGAGAAGGATGTTGGATTTCATTATCCTCCCAGACTTTTGACCCTTCCCCAAAGTCCTTCAATAAAATGGCTTGATTCCCTCCCCCAGCAAAGAAACTCAGGACACTCCCACTTGGCTAAGCTGTTATAAACACTTGGCTCATCAGTACCAATGTGGACACCCTCTGTCGTGATATGGATCCTTGGAACCATGGCCACTAGCAGCTGCCTCAACTAGTCCTTAAGCAAAGACTTAAGTCTAACAAACAAATAAACTGATGACATGATGTCTTGATTGGATCCTGACTGTCATGAATATTAAGCTTCAAAACGGGGTAGAAAGAGGCATAAGAGCTAGACTGGAGGAAATGATACACCCTCATATCTTTTGCACTATATCAGAAACCGTGCCTGCCATCTAATTATCTGATGAAAGAAAAACAGACTGATGTCCTGGTCACAATTTTTATCGTGCCCCAAAACATGGATGCAAATCTATCATTGAGGGGAAAAAAAAAACACAATCTGATGGGTGATCATTACCTATTATCTCTCACAGCTCAGTGATCCTCCCTTTCAGGCCTGGAGACCTTTTAGAGAACTCATCTCCATGGTAACAAGGAGTTCGTACAAGAGTCAAGACCAAACATCTAGTTCTTGATGTGATGGGAGAGGCAGTAGCCTTATGTGGTCTGAGAGCAGCTGCTCATACGTGTCCTTTAGGCCAAGTTCCACTTGATCCCCACAGGGAGCCTTGCAGAATCAGCTCAGTAGGAGCAAGACACTGAGCAGGAACAGGCTGCTGCACCTGGAAAACACGGTCCTCCCACCGCACCGTCAGTGCCTCCCAAGCACAAACCAGCAGACAGGACCCCAGCCTTCATGGGCTTATGTTGGAAGAGACAAAGGGGACAGATGCAAACAGAGAACAGATGCAGTAGGTCACATCAGGTAAGAATGAGTGTCGTAAAGGTTATAAAACAAGGTGGCATGGTAGAAAGTGACAGGGGCAGGAATGTTTGTGGTGCTCAGAAAAGAGATTCCCACAAAATCAACATGTACTTGAATAACAAGAAGGAGCCCAGAGGCTATCTGGGCTAAGAGCCACCCAGGTGGAAAAACAGCAAGTGCACAGGCTCTGAGGTGCTGGCTACTTAACTCAAACACAGATCCACAATCTGAAACCCGTGGTGACAGGTGTGCCTAGTTCAGGATTATTTGAATTCTAGAAAGGTACAGTGATACACATATCACATATTTGTTACAAATCACCCCCAGTGAGGGCTGAGGAAGTACTCCATAATCAGTATTAATATTTCTATAATAAGACATATCATTATTCACACTAAGGAGAACAAATAAATATTATACATAACCACCTGTTAATTCAATTCGTTTCCACCAAATGAGTTATGAAAAAAGTTTCAACTTTCAGAGCTATCTGTATTACAAAATTGGAGTACGAGTTTGTGAACCTACTCAAACTTTAAAAAATTTAAGTTCATAGGCATTTCTCAACTTTATGTTAGCCACAAAGTATTCTCAGCCCTTTAGCTTGGCTATCACATGAGCCAACAAATCACCAAATTAAATGAGAAAGGACAGAACAAATAAATGCAAATGGAGGAGAGACCTTATTGGAGTGATGAAAATGCATGCACAAGATTTCCTGAGAAATCTTTATGCAGGTCAGGAAAGGAAAAAGGAAAGTGAAGTTGTTCAGTCGTTCCGACTCTTTGCGACCCCATGGGCTGTTGCCTACCAGGCTCCTCCGTCCATGGGATTTTTCCAGGCAAGAGTATTGGAGCGGGTTGCCATTTCCTTCTCCAGGGGATCTTCCCAACCCAGGGATTGAACCTGGGTCTCCCACATTGCAGGCAGAAACTTTACCATCTGAGCCACAGGGAAGTCCTAATGCTGGTCAAGAAGCAACAATTAGAATCGGACATGGAACAAAGGACTGTTTCCAAATCAGGAAAGGAGTACGTCAAGGCTATATGTTGTCACCCTGCTTATTTAACTTATACACAGAGTACATCATGAGAAATGACGGGCTGGAAGAAGCAAAGCTGGAATCAAGATTGCCAGGAGAAATATCATTAACCTCAGATATGCAGATGACACCACCCTTATGACAGAAAATGAAGAGGAACTAAAGAGCCTCTTGATCAATGTGAAAGAGAAGAGTGAAAAAGCTGGCTTAATACTCAACATTCATTCAGAAAACTAAGATCATGGCATCTAGTCCCATCACTTCACAGCAAATAGATGGGGAAACAATGGAAACAGTGAGAGACTTTATTTTCTCGGGCTCCAAAAAAAATCACTACAGATGGTGATTGCAGCCATGAAATTAAAAGATGCTTGATCCTTGGAAGAAAAACTATGACAAACCTAAACAGCATATTAAAAAGCAGAGAAATCACTTTGTCAACAAAGGTCTGTATTGTCAAAGTTACGGTTTTTTACAGTAGTCATTTATTGATGTGAGAGTTGGACCATAAACAAAGCTGAGCACTGA
This sequence comes from Cervus canadensis, assembly GCF_019320065.1. NCBI lineage: Eukaryota > Metazoa > Chordata > Mammalia > Artiodactyla > Cervidae > Cervus > Cervus canadensis. The sequence goes on along the minus strand of NC_057407.1, from coordinate 13,961,510 downwards.
AGAACTGATGCTTTTGAACTGTGGTGTTGGAGAAGACTCAAGAGTCCCTTAGACTGCAAGGAAATCCAACCAGATGACACCTGGTTCAATCCTAAAGGAAATCAGTCCTGAATATTCACTGGAAGGGCTGATGCTGAAGCTGAAGTTCCAATGCTTTGGCCACCTGATGCGAAAAACTGACTCTTTAGAAAAGACCCTGATGCTGGGAAAGATTGAAGACAGGAGGAGAAGGGGACCACAGAGAATGAGATGGTTGGATGGCATCACCGACTCAATGGACATGAGTTTGAGGAAGCTCTGGGAGTTGGTGATGGACAGGGAAGCCTGGCGTGCTGAAGTCCATGGTGTCGCAAAGAGTCGGACACAACCGAGCGACTGAACTGAGCTGAAGATTGTTAGAAAAAACATCAATGAGAGAAACTCAGAAATGTTAATTAATATACTCACAAGTCTGCAAAAACCCTTTTATCTATAACGTGATCCATTTTCTCACAGTAAAAGTGTTCCCAGTAATGTAAAATGATACATCTATTTTGGAAAACAATCTGGCAGTTACTAAAAGGTTAAACACAGACTTATCATACAACCCAGACTCCCACTCTTTCATTTTTCAAGAAAAATGAAAAATTAAGTTGACACAAAAACTTATACACAGATGTTCACAGCTGCGCTTTTCATAATGGCCCCAAAGTGAGAATAACTCTAGAGCCCAGGAGCCGATGAATGGATAAACAAATGCAGTAAATCCATACAGTGGAATACTAGTCTGCAGGAAAGAGAAATGAAGCACATCAGCACACAACATGGATGGAACTTGAAAACAGAAGGCTATGTGAAAAGAGTCAGTCACACAAAATCACATCTTATATGATCCCATGTATACGAAATGTCCAAAAAAGGGGAAATTCACAGAAACAGAAAGCAAATTACCAGATGCAGCGCTGGGGAAGATGGTAAAATTGAAGGACAGGAGCTAAAGTTACTGGGCTTCTTTCCAGGATAATGAAATTGTTCTAAACTTAGTTCTGGTGATAGTTTTACAACTGCAAGCATTTAAGGCTTAATATATTTACTAAATATATATAAATACATATATGAGATTTAATATAAATGTTGAATATCTTTAGCATATATTAAATTTAATTTATATAACATTTAATATATGTGCTATATATTAAATATACATATTTAGTATATATATTTAATTTAACATATATACTAATATATAAATACATATATGCTAAAATTTAGAGTGAATTTACACTTCATATGGATAAATTGCATGGTATATAAGTTATATTTCAATAAAACTATCACCAAAAACACTGTGTTTGGTACATTAAGATGGAATTAAATATGCATTACTGTCTGATGTTCCTCAAAGCACAAATGACTCCATGACATCTGCCAGATTAGTGAGTATAACCCGTCTTCATAGAACGTGACCTGTGACTGCCAATCACCATTAACAGGGGGAAAGTTCTCGTTTTCCAACTATGACATTGGACAAGCCTGTGAAGGGATTTAAATCTCCTTTAAAGACTTACTTATTTACTTGGCTCTCAGTTAGGATTTCTTATGCACCTTTAGCACAACAGCGCATTTCAGATTAACTAGTTAAAGTATTATCATTTGCAATAACTGTGACAAGAAACAATAAATATCATTGAGATAAAAGTAAGTATATTAAAGTGATCCTTGGAAGAGTCTTCTCGTGTGAACATTCAACCACAGCAATCTGGAAATAAAACTGATGGTGCCTAGGGGGGGCTTCCCCAGTGGCTCAGTGATAAAGAATCTGCTTGCAATGCAGGAGCTGCAGGAGACGTGGGTATGATTCTTGAGTCAGAAAGATACCCTGGAGGAGGGCAGGGCAACCCACTCACTCCAGTATTCTTATCTGAAAAATCCCATGGGCAGAGAACCCTGGCAGGCTACAGTCACAATGAGTCAGAAATGACTGAAGTATCTTAGCGTGCACGTACACCTAGCAGGATTCTAGGTCAATACAGAGTTATCAAACACATAATGCTAACTAAAAATTTTCTTGCTTTTTGAGAAAGTAAACACCAAATGGAGGAAAAGCTCATAGACCAGCAACAACATTTTGGAAGGTTTATAATAATGTATTACTATTTATTTATATCTCATTGCACTTCAAATAGATTTTCTCCTCATTGCTATGATACATCAAGAAGAAAAAGTGAAATAAAACCTCGATTATTAAATTAATTTAGAACATTTGATCTTAAGGAACATTAAACCAGTTTGTCAACAAATATTTATTAAGCATCGACTATATACAGAAAACAGGGCCAGACACTGAAAGGACCGACAAAATATTTATGGTAGTTTCTGCCCTCTAGGAATTTGTAGTCACATCTTGCAACAATAAAAAACAATCCCTAATGCTATTTGTCAGATTTCAAATAATGTCTCCAATTAATAAGTGGTGTAAGAGATGAATGGAGTGATGACACCCAACTTCTGAGACCACCGAGAGACTGGAGATGAATTCTGAACTAACTTTAAGAGGTGTAAAATTTAGGCAGGTTCCAAGTAAAGAAGGCAGATATCATAAATAGGAAAAGCTGTGAAAGGCCAAGCTGCACTTTTGGGGATGGAGGGCACATCAGCCTGGGCAGCCAGGCAAGGACACTGCACAGCTGGGACAGGTGCGGGGCAGAAGCCTGGACTAAACTGTGTGAGTGCCGCACTTCATCCTAAATCAGTTCAGAGAGATGCTAGAGGAAAAGTGACCCAAGACAACCAGGGGCCAGGGTCCCCTGGGGATGGCAACAGAGCAAAGGTGAAGAGATACAAGAAAGCAGAGGGCTGTGGTTCACCCATGCCAACCAACTGAAGCAGTGTGTCCAGCACTGAACACCACGCAGATGGTGCCCAGGACATACATGGCCCCATCACTGTCAAGTCTAATCACACCTAACAATAGTCTTATTCTCTATCAGTATTCTTAAAAAAGATTTGTGTCTTTAAATTATTTAATAGGTTTCTTTAAAAAGAGAAATGTTCCTTTGTAAAGTCTTAGGTCAGGAGAAAATAATAAGACAAGCCTTTTGGTGACCTTCTATAACCGTGGAATATTGATATATCATATGTATACATATCTAAGATTATTTCTATTATGTTCACTAAGCTTTCACAGGGGGCGAGATGAAGTAAGTGGGGTGATTAGCATATCAAGTAGAACAGGTTAAAATGGAAATACACCTGAATATTAACTTCAGGACACATACACTGATTATTAAACTGAATATATCGGATATGCTGGTTATATGCTAAAAACAAAGCTTATGTGAACCAGAAGCAATCAGGGACTCATCTTGGTTTTCTCTCCCTCTCTGTCTCTCTCTCAAAAGAAGTTAAGTTCAAATATTATTTAGAAAGTAAAGATTAATGAGACACAGTCCTCCTCAAAGATTGCACAAAATAGTAAAGGAGATAAATATGTTATCAAATCACTGCTATTTAATATGATGAACATTATATGTAATTCAGATTTGATATCTTTAAAATAAGCACTAAAATAATACCTGTTAATAAAAAGTCAAAAAAGGAATACCAACTTGTGTCCATGTATTCTAATAAAATCTTGCACCTTATATAATTTCCTTCATTTACCAATATTTCACTAAAACAAACCACTACCTTAATGCTGTCTAATAGAATTTTTAATATGCAGGTACTCAATGAAAATCATCAATAATGCTCTTCACTTCAATGATAAATAATATTATAAGCAATAGTCAGACAGTGGGTGGGGAGTCATAGGACACACCACTAGTAGAGGTAAAGGTGGGAGGCATCTAAACTATGCAGGTGGTAGGTAATGTTTCAGAGTCAGGGACATGGAAGGAGCAAAAGAGTGTTACAAAGGCCAGAGTGGCCAGTGGGCACAAAATCTAGGATACTCTGGGAAAACATGACAAAGATCCTGGATCCATTAAAATAAGTTTATTGGGAAGGCAAGTTGGCAAGCTTAAAAGAAGACTACTATAGGTTTCCCTGATGGCTCTGGGGTAAAGAATCTGCTTGCCAAAGAAGGAGACACAGGCTTGATCCCTGATCCAGGAAGACCCCACATGCCATGGAGCAGCTAAGCCTGCATCACAACTACTGAGTGCACATGCCCTAGAGCCCATGCTCTGCAACAAGAGAAGCCATCACAATGTGAAGTCAGAGCTCCACAACTAGAGAGCAGCCCCTGTTCCACGCAACTAAAGAAAAGCCCATGCAGCAACAAAGACCCAGGACAGTCAAAAATAAACAAATATTTTAACAGAAACACTGGTTAGTCCTATGAGTTTCAAAAACTCTAAGCAATATGACCGGACAGCCATTAGAGAGGAAACACTAGAGAACATGTTAGTACTAGAAAGTACTAGAAGGTAACTAGAAAACAGTTAGTACTGTTCACAGGTTCTCAAAGCAAGAATACTACAGTGGGTTGCCATTTCCTCCTCTACTGGACCACATTTTGTCAGAACTCTTCACTATGACCCAACCATCTTGGGTGGCCCTGCAAGGCATGGCTCATAGCTTCATTGAGTTATGCAATCCCCTTTGGCACAACAAGACCGTGATCCATGAAGGGAGAAAAGGTTGGTTTTCATTCCAATCTGAAATAAGGGCAACACCAAACAACATTCAAACTACCATACAATTGCACTCCATTGAACACACTAACAAGGTAATGCTCAAAATCCTTCAAGCTAGACTTCAGCAGTACCTGACCAGAGAATGTCCAGATGTACAAGTTGGGTTTCAAAAGAGGCAAAGGGACTGGAGATCAAATTGCCAACATCTGTTGTATCATGAAGAAAGCAAGGGAATTTCAGAAAAAGCTCTGCTTCTGCTTCATTGACTATGCTAAAGTCTTTGACTGTGTGGATTACAACAAACTGTGGAAAATTTTTAAAGAGATGGGAGTACCAGATCATTTTACCTGTCTCCTGAGAAACGTATATGCAGATCAAGAAGCAACAGTTAGAACCAGACATGGAACAATGGACAGGTTCAAAATTGGGAAAGGAGTACAAGAATGTATACTGGCACCTTATTTATTTAACTTACATACAGAGTCCATCAGGCAAAATGCTGGGCTGGATAAATCACAAGCTGGAATCAAGGTTGCCTGGAGAAAACAAAACCTCATATATGCAGATGATATCACTCTAATGGCAGATATATCACTTCTGATGAGGGTGAAAGAGGAGAGTGAAACAGCTGATTTGAAGTTCAACATTCAAAAAACAAAGATCATGCCATTTGGTCCCATCACTTCATGGCAAATAGAAGGGAAAAAAGTGGAAGCAGTGACAGATTTTATTTTCTTGGGCTCCAAAATCACTGCAGACAGTGATTGCAGCCATGAAATTAAAAGATGCTTGCTCCTTGGAAGGAAAGCTATGAAAAACCTAGAGAGCGTATTAAAAAACAGAGACATCACTTTGCTGACAAAGGTCCATCTAGTCAAAGCTATGGTTTTTCCAGTAGTCATGTAAGGATGTGAGTGCTGGACCATAAAGAAGGCTGAGTACTGAAGAACTGATGCTTCCTAATTGTGGTGCAGGAGAAGACTCTTGACTGCAAGGAATCAATCCAATCAATCCTAAATATTCATTGGAAGGACTAATGCTGAAGATGAAAGTCCAACACCTTGGCCACCTGATGAAAAGAGCTGTCTCACTGGAAAAAAAAACTTTATGCTGGTACAGATTGAAGGAAAAAGGAGAAGGGGCAGTAAAGATGAGATGGTTAGATAGTATCACTGATTCAATGGACATGGAGTTGAGCAAGCTTCAGGGTATGTAAAGTACAGAGGAGCCTGGCATACTACAGTCCATAGGGTCCAAAGAGTTGCATATGTCTTCACGACTGAACAACTACAGCAAGTTGGTACTAAGAGAATTAGACCTCACAGTTTATCAAATATAAACAGGAGAGGATAGATGAATTCTCAGTCAAAAACCATTTTATCACTCCTAACAACTTTGACCTGGCAGGTGCCTGGATTCCTGCCACAATATTTACTTGCAAAATATGTTTGTTTTGTTACCCTAGTTTTGTTTGCTCTCTGCTTTCAATCTGTAGCACCCTTCTATTTTGAGATTGCTTTTCTCTTTTTAAGCTTTGTAGCCCCTTCTAAGAATATTAACCATAATTATAAGATCACATAGAATAATGCAAATATGTATGGAGTTAAACAGCTGCCTTTTTCATATCAAGTAATCTGGGAAAAGAAGGAAAAGGAAGGAAAGTTAAGAAAAGCTCAGTCTAAAATGCAGACAAAGAACACAATTACTGAAATTAAAAATACTCTAGAAGAAGCCAATAGCAGAAGAGCTGAGGCAGAAGAATGAATCAGTGAGCTGGAAGATAAAATGGTGGAAATAACTTCTGAAGAGCAGAATAAAGCAAAAAGAATGAAAAGAACTGAGGATAGTCTCAGAGATGTCTGGGACAATATCAAACACATTAACATTTGAATTATAGATGTCCCAGAAGAAGAAGAGAAAAAGAAAGGGTATGAGAAAATTTTTGAAGAGATTATAGTTGAAAATTTCCCCAGCATGGAAAAGGAAATAGTCAATCAAGGCCAAGAGGCACAGAGTCCCATACAGGGCAAACCTAAGGAGAAACACACTAAGACATGTACTAATCAAACTAACAAAGATTAAACACAAAGAAAGAACATTAAAAGCAACAAGGGAAAAGCAACAAGTAACATAAAAGGGAAATCCCATACATTTAACAGCAGATCTTTCAGCAGAAACTCTGCAGGCCAGAAGGGAAAAGCAAGATATATTTAAACTACTGAAAGGGAAACGTCTACAACCAAGATTACTCTACCTGGGAAGTATCTCATTCAAGACTGATGAAGAAATCAAAAGCTTTTCAGACAAGCAAAAGTTAAGAGAATTCAGTACCACCAAACCAGCTTTACAACAAACGTTAAAGAAACTTATACAGTCAAGATGCAGGAGAAGAAAAACATCTACAAAATCAAACCCCAACCAATTAAGAAATGGCAATAGCAATATATATCAATAATTACTTTAAATGTAAACAGATTAAATGCTAAAAAAAAAAAAAAGACACAGACTGGCTGAATGGATACAAAAACAAGACCAATATATATGCCATCTACAAGAAACCCACTTCATACCTAAAGACACATATAGACTGAAAGAGGATGGAAAAATATATTCCATGCAAATGAAAAGCAAAAGAAATCTAGAGTAGCAATTCTCCTATCAGACAAAATAGACCTTAAAGAATATTACAAGCGATAAGGAAAGACACTACATAATGATCAAGAGATCAATCCAGGAGGAAGACATAACAAATCTAAGTATCTAAGCAAACATAGAAGCACCTCAATACATAAAACAAATACTAACAGACATAAAAGGAGAAATTGACAATAGCACAATAATAGTAGGAGACTTTAACACTCCACTCACACCAATGGACAGATTATCAAAACAAAACTAATAAGGAAACATAAGTCTTAAATGATACATTAGATGAGATGGATCTCATTGATAATCTTCAGGACATTCCATCCAAATGCAGTAGGATACACCTTCTTCTCAAGTGCACATGGAACATTCTCCAGGATAGACCACATCTTGGGTCACAAATCAAACCTCTGTAAATTTAAGAAAATTGGTATCATATCAAGCATCATTTTCCAACCACAACACTATGAGACAAGATACCAATTACAAGAAAAAAACTGTAAGAAACAAAAACACATGGAGATTAAACAATACGTTTCTAAATAACCAACAGGTTACTAAAAAAATCAAAAGGGAAATCAAAAAATTTCTAGAAACAAGTAACAATGAAAATGCGACAACTCAAAACCTATGGGATACAGCAAAAACAGTTCTAAGAGGAAAGTTTATAGCAATACAATCCTACCTCTAGAAACAAGAAAAACACTGAATAAACAACCTAACTTTACACATAAAACAACTGGAAAAAGAAGAACAAAAACACCCCAAAATTAACAAAAGGAAAGAAATCATAAAATGAGAGCAGAAATGAATGAAAAAGAAATGAAACAATAGTAAAGATTAATAAAGCTAAAAGCTAAAAAAAAAAAAAAACTAAAAGCTGGTTCTTTGAGAAGATAAACAAAATTGACAAACCTTTAGCTAGACTCATCAAGGGAAAAAGACAGAGAAATCAAATTTAAAAAGTAGAAGTGAAAAAGGAGAGGTTACAACAGACAATGCAGAAATACAAAGGATTATAAGAGACTATTATGAACAACTATGTGACAATAAAATGGATAACCTAGAAGAAATGGACAGATTCTTAGAAAAGTTCAATCTTCCAAGACTGAACCAGGAAGAAATAGAAATTATGAGCAACCCAATACAAGCACTGAAATTGAAGCTGTGATCAAAAATCTCCCAAAAAACTAAAGCCCAGGACCAGATGGCTTCACAGAAGAATTCTATCAAACATTTAGAGAAGGGCTAATGCCTATCCTTCCTTCTAAACTCTTTCAAAAAAATTGCAGAGGAAGGAACACTTCCAAACTTATTCTGTGAGGCCACCATCACCCTGATACCAAAATCAGACAAAGACAACACAAAAAAAGAAGCTACAGGCCAGGACCACTGATTAACATAGATGCAAAAATCCTCAACAAAATTTTAGCAAACAGAATTCAACAACAAATCAAAAAGCTCATACACCATGGTCAAGTTGGGTTTATTCCAGGGATGCAAGGATTCTTCAATATATGCAAATCAATCAATGTGATACACCATATTAACAAATTGAAAGATAAAAACCATATGATAATCTAAACAGATGCAGAAAAAGCCTTTGACAAAATTCAGCACCAAGTTATGATTAAAACTCTTCACAAAATGGGCATAGAATGAACCTACTTCAACATGTTGTTTAGTCACTGAGTCATGTCCAACTCTTTTGCGACCCCATGGACTATAGCCCAACAGGCTCCTCTGTCCATGGAATTTTCCCGGCAAGAATATTGGAATGGGTTGCCATTTCCTTCTCCAACCTCAACATAGTAAAGGCCATATATGATAACCCTACAGCAAACATCATTCTCAGTGGTGAAGAATTGAAAGCATTCCCCCTAAGATCAGGAACAAGACAAGGGTATCCACTTTCACCACTATTATTCAACATAGTTTTGGAAGTCCTAGCTATAGCAATCAAGAAAACAAAAAGAAATAAAAGGAATCCAGATCAGAAAAGAAGAAGTAAAACTCTCACTGTTTGTAGATGACATGATACTGTACACAGAAAACCCTAACAATACTATCAGAAAATTACTAGAGCTAATCAGTGAATTTAGCAAAGTCATAGGATATAAAATCAACACATGGAAATCACTTGCATTTATATATACTAGCAAAGAAAAATCAGAAATAACTGCAACAAAAAGAATAAAATATCTAGGAATAAACTCACCTAAGGAGACAAAAGAACTGTACACAGAAAATTATAAGACAGTGATGAAAGAAATCAAAGACACATAAACAGATGTTTATGTCCTACCATAAACCATAAACCACGTTCCTGGGTAAGAAGAATCAATATTGTGAAGATGACTATACTACCAAACGCAATCTACAGATTCAATCTGATCCCTATCAAATTACCAATGGCATTTCTCACAGAACTAGAACAAAAAATTTCACAATTCATATGGAAACACAAAAGACCCCAAATAGCAAAAACAATATTGAAAAACAAGAATGAAGCTGGAGGAATCAACTTTCCTGACTTCAAATTATACTACAAAGCTACAGTCATCAAGACAGTATGATACTGGCACAAAAACAGAAATATAGACCAATGGAATAAGATAGAAAGCCAAGAAATAAACCCATGCACCTATGGGTACCTTATTTTTGACAAAGGAAGCAAGCAGATACAATAGGGCAAAGACAGACTCCTCAATAAATGGTAATGGGAAAACTGGATATCTACGTGTTAAAGAATGAAATTAGAACACTTTATAACACCACACATAAAGATAAACTCAAAATGGATTAAAGACCTAAATGTAAGACCAGAAACTATAAAACTCTTAGAGGAAAACATATACAGAACACTCAATGACATAAATCAAAGCAAGATCCTCTATGACCCACCTCCTAGAGTAATGGAAATAAAAACAAAAGTAAACAAGTAGGTCCTGATTAAACTTAAAAATTTATGCACAGCAAAGGAAACTACAAGCAAGGTGAAAAGACAGCCCTCAGAATGGGAGAAAATAATAGCAAATGAAACAACTGACAAAGGATTAATTTCCAAAATATACAAGCAGCTCATACAATTCAATAACAGAAAAACAAACCACCTAATAAAAACGTGGGGAAAAGACCTAAACAGACATTTCTCCAAAGAAGACATACAGATGGCCAACAAACACATGAAAAGATGCTCAACATCGCTCATTATTAGAGAAATGCAAATCAACAGTACATGAGATATCACCTCACACTGGTCAGAATGGCCATCATCAAAAAGTCTACAAACAATAAATGCTGGAGAGGATGTGGAGAAAAGGTAATGCTCTTGCACTGTCGGTGGGAATGTAAATTGATACAGCCACTATGGAAGACAGTATGGAGATTCCTTAAAAAACTAGGAATAAAACCACCTTATGACCCAGCAATCCCATTCCTAGGCATATATCCTGAGGAAACCAAAATTGAAAAAGACATATGTATCCCATTATTTACTGCAGCACTATTTACAATAGCTAGAACATGGAAGCAACCTAGATGTCCATTGACAGATTAATGGATAAAGAAGTTGTGGTACATATATACAATGGAATACTGCTCAGCCATAAAAAGGAACATATTTGAGTCAGTTCTAATGAGGTGGATGAATCTAGAGCCTATTATACAGAGTGAAGTGAGTCAGAAAGAGAAAGACAAATATCAGATACTAACTCATATATACAGAATCTAGAAAAATGGTACTGAAGAATTGATTTTCAGGGCAGCAGTGGAGAAACAGACATAGAGAATAGACTTATGGACATGGGGAGAGGGGAGGAGAGGGTGAGACGTATGGAAAGAGTAACATGGAATCTTATATTACCACATGTAAAAGAGATAGCCAATGGGAATTTGCTGTATGGCTCAGGAAACTCAAACAGGGGCTCTGTATCAACCTAGAGCAGTGGGATGGCGAGGGAGATGGGAGGGAGGTTCAGAAGGGAGGGTATGTATGTATACCTATGGCTGATTCATGTTGAGGTTTGACAGAAAACAACAAAATTCTGTAAGGCAATTATTCTTTAATTAATAAATAAATAAACTAAAATGCAGGAACTATGTCTATTGAACAGTTAAGCTAGTAGTTTCCAAGGTGAAATGCATAGACACTTCTATAAGAATTCTTAGTTTTTCAGTTGTATTGAGAAACCTTACTCTACTTTATGGGCGAAATGCCTATATCATTTCCAAAAAAATAATCTAGTACATATGGGAGTTGGCATATCTTCTGTGAATCCAATTTAAACCCCTAATCTTTGCATCCTAATAGATTTAAACATTTTCTGGCCTGGGGGGAAAATGTATTCAACGTTTTCCTTCCAAGATTCAGAGTAAACTATTTTCTAGCCCAAGGGTTATTGTCAAAAGTAAAGCCTAACTCCTCTTTCATTTCCAGGAGCTTTCTAGATAAAGTGCAGTATAGTTGGGAAAGTAATTCCCATGCCAAAATCATTGAATATTACACATTATCTAAACCAACAGCAGGCAGGTGCATCTTTTCCATATATGGTGTCTCTGGCTAAACTCATTTCAATCCTGCCCAACCCTGCCCAACCCTATTCCTCCGTCAGCACCATAATCAAATATCCTCTGTACTGTGAAACCTTTGTTAAACACTCCAAAGCAAGGATTCCTTAGTCTGTGGGGGTGGGGGTGGGGGGCAGACCCTTTTCACTGCAATATTTGACAAACTTGAATTAAGCAGAGAGCTATGCTTCATCTACAATGTATTGTAAACACCACCCACAGGGCAAATACTTCCTGGATACTCTGGGCTTGTCCACAACTGTATGCATAGGGCTTAGCTGAGTACCCCTTCCATGACGGTGCTTCCCCAGCATCTGTTAAATAAGTAGTGATACTTCTCGTATTTCCTGGCTCATCCCTTTCCCATTAGGCTGAACTTGAGGACAGTGAACTGTCTTATCTACCTGTCTTTTTACACCCTCTAGCACAGTCACTGCCCAGTAAATATGGGCTAAATGTATCAGTGAATGAATGAATGAACAAAAGAAAAGCAAACAGTGCCCAGTCCCCTTAAAGCATTCAACGCAGTTGTTCAATTGATGGTTCCTTTCTTAGAAATTCCTTATCTGTGTATCCTTCCTGTCATGCCACGTTTTCTACCTTGTATTTTATAGGTTCATAGACACACTTCTTATAGGTTCACACACACTTCTCCTGGAATGAAAGCCCCCTGAGGTCCAGAACTTGCTGAATTTCTCAATGAACACAGTGGAGCCTATTGAGCCCAGAAGTTACTCAAATGTCTGTTGCACAGTCAGTCAGCAAAGACTACATGGGATTATAGAACATCTGAGGTGACTCTAGTTCACTCAATGAAGGTCCTTTTTGTGAGGCATATCAGTCTCATCAACACAAGCTGGTGAGCTGAGTTCAGTTTTCAGAAACACAAGATTTCCTAATTTCAGACCACAAACCTCTGTGATTCCTGTCAGCCATTTCATTGACCCATTTCTCCTGTATCAGACTGAAATGACCTAAAATGTCTTCAACTTCCTACAGAAAATAAAGGGGAAAGCGCATGAGATGGTGCATATGAAGAAATTTGAGTTTCAATAGGTTATTAGTCAAATACGATGCTTAGAAAAGCTAAATATAACTATTTATTCAATGCTTATTCACTCGTGTCAAAAAATGCTACTTTTCATTCACCCCTATCCTCACTCTGCTCCCTTGCACTTATTTTTAGTTTAGAACAAATGCAGTCTGTGAATTATGATCTATATTGTAATAAACAGCTGAAGAGACTCACTGTAATCAAGCGAAAAATAATCAATATTGGGAAGTGCAATGGTCTTATTTCAAAAGTCTGAAAATTGTTGTATAATTGACTTTCCTCCATTTGCTATCCGTTTTATTCACTTTTTTTTCAACTGAAGGAGTAACTTGACCTACATGTGTTAAGAGGAAAAGAAATCACTTAAGTAGCAGTAAATGAGATACTATTATCACAGTTCAATATAAAATTGCCATCCATCATTTAAACAATTTGATCTGTGGCAGGGACAGGAAATTTCCAAAGACATTCTTAAACACTACAAACATTTTTCAAGCTATCAAATTAAGAGACAGGAATAATTAGACACTACCCAAGGTCTTTCTATTCTGAAGGGAAAGATTTTTCAGGAAGATAAAATTGTTTGTCTCTATTGTTTTGATATTTGGTCTCAGTGAAAAGAGGGTCATGTTTTAGACAGTGATTGAGCTACAAAGTGTCAAGAAGGCCTTCACTAATTATTTTTTTAGAAAGCTAATCAACATACGGTACATGTAAAGAATGTTAATGTTCCCCCAAGGTCTACACATGGGTCCATTTAAAAGGCACCCAGCAGTGTCTGCCCAGCCCACAACCCCTTTCTCTGAGAACTGCTGAAAACGCAGCTGACGGGCTCAGATGTCACTTTGTACTCGTCTCAAGAGTGGACATCTGAAAAAACTGGGATCCTCAGACACTCTTCCCTGAGAATTTGGAACTGGAGGTTGAAGATGTTTATCAGCATCTATAGGACCTTAGAAGTAAAGCGTGTGAGCCTGGGAAAGATGTGGTAGCCGCCATCAACAACAGTGCATAGAGCCCAGAGAAAGCCAGGTGCTGACGGGAGAATGAAGCAGGAGGAGAAGCAGCAGAGGTGAGAGACCAGGGCAGCTGCCTCAGCTCCTACCCACTGCCCGGCCCCAACCTCTCTGTCACGCTCTGTCACACACCTCTGCTGCTTCTCCATCAAATCCTCACTTTCACTATCAAATCCTCATTTTTCTGTGGGTTTTGGTGACTTGTTACCAAAAGAACCTTGGGACAACCTTGTTAACTAACCTTGACTGTTTGGCAGGCCAGCAAGACAACTTCTCTACAAACTCTAAAAACAATGACACGTTAATGACCATCAGGGGCTTCTGAACATTCTGATTCAAAAGTCACTGCAAAAATCCTTGGAAATTCAGTAGGAGTATTTTTAGGCTTGGCTTCAAAAGAAACAATGTGCTAGAGCAACTGATCAGAAAAAGTTGTCATAGATCTCAGCTACTATTTCAGCCCAGGAGGTGAATGTAGTCATATTTCCCAGGTGGATTCTACTCTTCGCTCTAAGAACAAGAGGCACTGGGCCCTATTCAATGACAGTAAGATTGATAAACTGTTCTATACAAGGGCTCCTCACACTATAAATGGTGAAGGGCTAGCTTTTGGTTTATCAGTTTTGTTTTTATTTTGTTCTGTATGTGTCTTCCAATTTATTGGAGTGCAATACTTTTATAAAACACAGAAGTAGTGTGTTTGATGTCACACCAATGTCATATTGTGATATATAATTCTCAACACTTGCTCTCAATTTCTGTTCATATCTCACTGCAACAATAACAGTTCCTAAACCACACCAGCCCATGGTCCACAATTTTAGAAGCTCTGGTCTACACTACAGCTGTCCCAGTGCTCAATATACATGGCTGCTCAGTTGTCCCCACCCAGAACTTTCTTGTAGACACTGTGATAGCCTAGCTGGTACAAAACAGAGGTACATCCTGCCTGGTAATAATCAAGTCCCTGCTTTGTAATTACTGGCACTGTGATTCTGAGCTAGGAATGTAACCTCTCTGAGAATTCCTCTGCAACTGCAAAATGTGAGTGTATGGTAGGCAGAATTCTAAGACTGCTCCCCAAGTGTCTCCATTCTCAGGTAGTACATCTTGCAAAATTCTTTTCCCTTGAGTGTGGGCAGGGTTTGTGAATATGATGGGATAGCCACTCCCTCGATGAAATTACATTGTATAAGATGCTTTATAAGTAGAAATGGGAGAGATTGATTCACTGTTGGGTTGGGGATTTTTTGTTTGTTTATAATATTTGTTTATTTATTTTGCTGTGCCACGTCTTAGTTGCAGGAGTTGAGATCTTCAGCTACAGCATGCAGGATCTAGTTTCCTGATCAGGGATTGAACTCATGACCCCTGCATTGGGAGCCCAGACTCCCAGCCACTGGATCACTGGGGAAGTCTCCACTATTGGTTTTGAAGAAGTAAGCTGTCACACTGTGAGAAGGCCATATGCCTAAGACCTGCAGGTGGTGAACAGGAGCAGAAAACAACCTCTGGCCAATGGCCAGCAAGAAACAGGGTCTTCAGCTCACTTCCCCTCAAGGGACTGAGTTCTATCAACAACCTGAATGAGCCTGGAATAGAGCCCTGAGCCTCAGATGAGCACATAGCCCCTGAAAACACTTTTGTTTCAGCCTAGTGAGTCCTGAGCAGAGAACTCAGCTCTGCTCTGTCCAGACCTCTGGCCTATAGATAATAATACTAAATGGTTGTTGCTTTGTTATGCAAGAACAGAAACTATTACAGAGTGCCATACCTACTAATGCTGGGGTTGCTGCAAGGATAAGAAATAATTTATGGGAAGTGCTGAATATGCCTCAATCATTCAGTACACAGTAGCTGTTAAGCCCATGTTGGTGATTAGTTTTCATAACCCATTTAGGCCTATTTATATAGGTACTAAAGTATATGCATGTACAAACACACACATTGACACACATAAAATTCTAACAGACTTCATGGGTATCCCTACAGAGAACAATCTGCCTATCATTTTAAAAAATTGGCTTAGATCTATTGGGTCCCTCTCATATCTCTCTTGATATTTGTCATAAGCCTGGGAAGTCAATAAGGTAACACCACCATTTTTATTACACCAGAGAAAAATCTGATGCTCAGACTCCACCCAAGGTCACATAGCCAGTTGGCTCATAGCAGAACCAGATCATAAGCCTATCTTTTCAAAATAATCCAGAGAAGTTTCATTTTTAAATGTAAAGATTTCTTTCACTACAATAAGTCACCTCCTATGGTTTCAAAAAAAGTTTTTGCAAACATCACAGATGTTATTGATTACAACAAGGTCTCTATCCATCTTAAATCACACTGCAAACTGTATTTTCTGGTTCTCAAATTAAAAAAAAATAGATATTCCCATAAGCAAATGGAAATTGAATTGGACCTAAAATTCCTAATTTTTAGATATAGCTTTTTGCCATGATAATTAAAAAGCAGACCAACTGTATTGGGGATATGAAGACACAGTGCACTGGCCAGATTTGTCCTCTTTGACCTGCACATGACTTCAGAGCTTCTAGCTAGGTACACAATGTTTTCAGTCCACTTTACAGGGTCCATATCAACTTTTGCACTTCATTTACAACCCCCTATTTTATAAGCTGTGGAATTCTTTTCTGGTACTTAACTTTCCATAAAAGCAAATATTCAAATCATGATTGGGGTGAACATTTTCACTGGCAGATTTCACAGCTAAGAAAGATTATATTTTTTATGTTTTGTGTGCAGCTCTCTGAAAATATAGCATTCTCTTAAACACTCGCTACCACAAATAAAGTGACATATATTAGCAATGCTTATATATCTTCCCGTTTCCCCGCTTAACTTTAGTAGATTCTCGAAGGCATCCACACCACTGAAAAATACATTTTCAGATTCTTGAACAGCTATATAGATGATACAAAAATAAAATAAAACATATACTGGGTGTTGGGTAGCCCAGGCCTAGCCTGGACCACATAAGTCTGTCCTGTGGGAGGAATGGAGTTAAATGGCTCCACTCAACCTTTTGGGGTAACCACATACTTTATCATCACAAGACTTTACATTATAAATGGCGTACAAATATATGTGCCCCAAGAAATATGTGTATAAAGTTGCTCTCCATGGGAGAGAGGAGACAATGTCTGCCAGTATCAACAGTGTGTGGAGGACACTGGGCTCAGAGGAACCAGAAATTGCAGCTGGATTCCGAGGGAGGTGTGACATAGACTGAGGCAGTGCCAAAGCTAATGATTGAGAGCTTACAGCGCTCAAAATCCAAGGACGCAAGTAGCCTCTTGATGAAAGCCCCTGCAGTCTGGGTCCCACCGTGGAAGGCATAACAGCCCACCAGACATGAAGGCAGGTCTTCGGTTCCTTCAGAGATGAAAAGGCAGGTGACAATCACAGTCTCTGCCACTTGTATTCAACATTCGAGTTAGGGCTAATTCCTAGAATTTAGTATTTGAGATTTTGAGTTTATATACCTTTTTTCATTCATCTGTTTGAAGAAACTGGAACTAAAAAACCCAGATAGTCCTCTTACGCTGGAAAGACTGAAACCAATCCAACCACCCACCCAGATCAGCAGTCAATAAACATTTCTAGAAAGGGCCAGATGGTAAATGTTTTGGCTTTGCAGGCCACATGGTCTCTGCTCAACTCCTCAACTCTGCTGTTGGTAGTGCAAAGACAGCAACATGTCAGGGAGTGGGTATGGCTATTTTTCAATATCAGCTCAGCTCAGTTCAGTCGCTAAATCATGTCTGACTCTTTATGACCCCAGGGACTGCAGCACCCCAGGCTTCCCTGTCCATCACCAACTCCCAGAGCTTACTCAAACTCATGTCCATCGAGTCAGTGATGCCATCCAACTATCTCATCCTGTGTCGTCCCCTTCTCTTCCTGTCTTCAATCTTTCCCAGCATCAAGGTCTTTTCCAATGAGTCAGTTCTTCACATCAGGTGGCCAAGGTAATGGACTTTCAGCTTCAGCATCAGTCTTTCCAGTGAATATTCAGGACTGATTTCCCTTAGGATGGACTGGTTGGATCTCCTTGCAGTCCAAGGGACTCTCAAGAGTCTTCTCCAACACCACAGTTTAAAAGCATCAATTCTTTGGTGCTCAGCTTTCTTTGTAGCACAATGTATGTTCCAACATAACCTTTCTTCTAAAAACAGTTGGTGGACTAATCAGACTGGGCCCACGGGCTGTCATTTGCAGACTCCTGACTTAGGTCTCAGAAAACACAGCCACCAGGTCCCTCATAATTTCTGCACTGGCACAGCCTTCGGTTTCCTGGACAGTGTTCCAACACATGTCCCTCCTCCCACTCCATCCTCCAGCTGTGTCCAGATCCCTATCCCTCCTAGCATGCCCTTCTCCTGTCAAACATTATGTGCCTCCCACTAGCTAGAGAAGCACCCCAAATCTATGCCCAAAATATTTTGGTGTTAGTTCAGATACTCATGAGTGAGTTATGCACAAAAGGGTACTACTATCTTCAATACCATTTGTATGAGAAATGCCCACTTTAGCTTTGACAAAGTTAAGGAGTCCTTTATTGAAGGACTTCTGAGGACTGTACACCAAGCACTAAGTGTATCAGGCAGTCTCAGGGAACAAGAATCATTTCCCAAACACTTTTGACCACAGAACCTTTCATTCCCACAGAGTATCACTTGGAACTTGCATCCCAGGGGATGTACCATGGGAAATACTCCCACGTGATACATTCCTTTATAATCTGGCCCACAACTATACAGAGTTCCCATTGGCACTTGCCAGGACCCTTTTAGTGTATCCTCCACCCTGTTTCCTGGAGCTGCACATTAGGGTTTTTTAATCTCTCTTTGGCACAACACATGCTGAAACACACCCATGCTTGACAAATTCTATACTGCCGGACCAGCTCAGCTTTTAAACAATCTCCCCCATAAAGTCTATTCCCCAGGCCTTTGTGCTCAGAGAATATTTGAAATAATAACTCAATCATCCCATGCAGCTTGGTTTATTCTAAACCTGGTGCTAAGCAACAGAATCCTGGTGGAAGCTAGACTTCCCATTTGAATTTGTGACCTTGGATGACTAATTTGAGGACAGACTGAATCCTTTCCTATTAGCTTCTCAAATCTGGTGCAATACATTCAGTTTAATAGAAGGTTACTGCTCCCATAAAGCACATATCATGAATATACTAAATATACTCCCCTACCTCTCACTACCCCATATTATTTAATGGGGACTCTTCAGAGAGCATAAAGGGATGATTAAGTGGAAGGATACAGGGAATGTTTATGGGAGGACAGGAAAGAGGGCAGGAGGCAAGGAAATTTTCCTAAAACATATCCCACAAAGACCAAGTATAAACCATTAAAATTAATCATCTTATTGGCTTCCCAGAGTTTTCCTTCTATCTTTTGACTTTTAATAACTGAACACTGGTCCTCTTACTTGATTCTGGTTGATACCCAATTTGCCGTGTTGTTGACTTGACTCATAGGCAATTTCACACACTAAATATCAGCACAGGAATTACTGAACACCAGGGCCGGAGGGAACAACGTGATCATTTTTCAGATAAGGAAACCAAGGGCCAGCAGGGAGGCGCCTCGCCCCAGCAGCCTCACATTTCAGGAGATTGTTCAAGGGCCACGAGGCACCCCTCTTATGCTTCCCTGGGTCTCTGATTTTACGTATCTTCAGGCATTATTGTCCTAATTTTACAGATGATGAAATCAGGGCAAGGAGAAATTGAGTGGCCTGCCCAAGCGACTCACTTGAACACTGAATGTTAATGCCAAAATGTCACAATCTGTCCTTCTTGCAGCTGTGGCCTCAGAGGGAGAACATTTTCCTTAGTTAAACGAAACCACATATTCTTCTTCACAAAGAAATAATTTAATGAATTCTGGCTTAGACATAAATAATACTTTTTTTAAAAAGCCAAAGAAAAAAGGTATGATCAATTCTCTCCTTTCAACCTCTTATGTTTCTAAAGCATTTTACGTTTTTAAAGGTAGATTTTATTTTTTAGAGAAGTTGTAGATTCACAGAAAAAATGAGGGGCAAGTACAGGGAACTCCCATATATCACCTCAACCCCACTCTCAATTTCCTATATTATTAACAGCTTGCATTAGTGTGGTACACATGTTATGACTAATAGGCCAATACATTAACCGAAGTTCATAGTTTACATTAGGGTTCATTCTTTGTGTTGTACATTTTATGGGTTTGGACAAATGTGTGATGACATGCATCTACCATACTCTATCATACAGAATGGCTTCACAGATCCAAAAACTCCCTGTACTCCATCTATTCATCCCTCCCTCTCTGCAAAGTCCTAGTAATACAAGATCATTTTACTGTTTCTATAGTTTGGATTTTTCCAGAATGTCAGATAGCTGGAATCATGTGATATGCAGCCTTTCCACAATGAATTCCTTCGCTCATCATATTATACATTTAAAGTTCCTCCATGCCTTTACATAGCTTAACAGCTCATTTTTAATCACTACATAATATTCCATTATAAGTATATACCACAGTTTACCCATTCTCTTACTGAAGAATCATCATTGCTTTCAAGTTTTGGCAGTTACAAATAAAGATGTTGTAAATAATTATGTGCATGTTTTAGTATAGACATAAGTTTTAAGCCATTTGAATAAATACCAAGCAGCATAATTTCTGGATTGTCCAGTGAGAGTATGATTAGGTAAGGGAGGAAGCAACTGTGATCATCTTTCATGGTGAGCCCTCAATCATGCAGCCCTGAGGAGAGGGCCCTATACACATCACTAGGATGACAGAACAAAGGGCTTACACTCCTCGCAACTGTGTTTTTGAAAAGTCGCCAGGAAGAATTTGCTCTGCCAGAAAATCAAGGGAGAAAAGTGACAGAAAAACTTAAATAAGGAAGTGCTGGCAGAGGTTTCTGAATCAAGAGTGTATATCATCCCTGAAAGTGTTCTAATACAAATGCTGCAGGAATGCAATCTTTAAAAATTAATACCACAGTTTTAGACTTGTTAGATTCATATAGTCCACTTTAAATAAACTGCACCAACAATCATTTCTCAATATCTGAGGGAGGATATTCATTGACATTTAGTACTGAATCCTCCTTGTATTTTAAGGCTACCATCCCATCCACCCCCTACTCTT